>NC_084997.1:33929844-34002344 GCF_963854185.1 Sardina pilchardus | reverse complement strand
TGAGCTGTTCCCTCTGGTCTTGACCCAGCTCTCTCTCTCTCTCTCTCCTCACACACACACACACACACACACACACACACACACATGTACACAGGTGGGCACCTCCTCTTCCTCCTCCACCTCCACGTCCTCCTCCTCCTCCCCGGCGGCGGGCGGCGGCGGCGGGCCGGGCTCGGCCCAGACCCTGGAGCGTCGTCGGACCAGCTTCCTGGACGGCACGCTGCGGCGCTCGCTGAAGACCGGCTCGCTGAAGACGGGCTCGCTGCGTAAGCAGCGCGTGGAGGAGGAGCAGATGCTGGACATGTGGCTGCGGGAGGAGACCTCGTCCACGCGCGCCTCCGTCCTGGAGAAGTGGGGACGCATGCAGGGCCTGCAGCAGCACCAGGCCCTCCTCAAGTACATGGGCGTCATCAAGGAGTGGCCCGGGTACGGATCCACACTCTTCGACGTGGAGGTGAGCACGTGTGTGTGGGTGTGTGTGTGTGTGTGTGGGTGTGTGTGGGTGTGGAGGTGTGGAGGTGTGTGTGTGTGTGTGGGTGTGGAGGTGTGCGGGTGTGTGTGTGTGTGTGTGTGGGTGTGGAGGTGTGGAGATGTGTGTGTGTGTGTGTGTGTGTGTGTGTGTGCGGGTGTGTGTGTGTGTGGGGGTGAAATAGAGTAAATAAATGTATACCACTGCTTGGTCAAATTTCCTATTGTGATGCGCTGTTTGGAACGTGCATTATTTTTCGATATACCGCACGGCTATGAAGTAGTTCCCTACTTTTGGGTTTATTACACTTGAATATTAATTCGCCAATGTCAATGTAACGGTAAAAGCAACAACGTTGTATCTAAGACAGCGGCAATATAAACGAAAGTGATAGTAGCAGTGGTATAAGCGGGGTAATCAACTCCGCGCCGTGCGTTTATAGGAAAATAATGCACTTATCGAAGTGTAAAGTCCCCTCCGCCTGCGGCGTCGGGTCCTTATTACCACTTCGAACGTGCATTATTTTCCTATAAACGCACGGCGCATCGTTGATTATCCCTTACGTATTTGTTTAGCGTGTGTAGGTGAGGGTGTGTGTAAGTATGTGTGGAGGTGATTGTGCGTGGGTGGGTGTGTGTGTGTGTGTGTCACAGGCTACAAACCCATAGTGTCATGACTGGTGTATTTTATACATGTCTCTGTTTCTTGTGTGTGTGTGTGTAGTGTAAGGAGGGCGGCTTCCCCCATGACCTGTGGCTGGGTGTGAGTGCGGAGAACATCTCGGTGTATAAGCGCGGCGAGGCCAAGCCCCTGGAGACCTTCCCCTACGAGCACATCATCTTCTTCGGCGCGCCGCAGCCCAGCACCTACAAGATCACCGTCGACGGCCGAGAGATGTTCTTCGACACACCTCAGGTGAATAATCATCAACAACTGTGTGTGAAACACAACAGGGTGGAGGTAGTGTAGTGGACACTGTCCCTTGGAATAGAATTGACATATAGACAGATAGATAGATAGATCATTTATTGATCAAGAGGGAAATTAAGGTGTTACCTTGAATTTCCCCTTGGGGATCAATAAAGTATCTATCTATCTATCTACCTATCTATCTATTAGATAACTGTACATACACATACTGTACATTCACATAGGCACACAGACATACTGTATGACATCCACACACACATACAGTACATGCAACAACAAAAATGCAAAAGAAGATATCAGTAGTGTGCAATATGTAAGTCACTTTGGATGCAAAGCGTATTTGAAATGAAGACATTTTTTAATGAAACTTCATTCTCACAAACTGTGATCAAAACAGAAAGGATATATTAATCAGGGATCACACTGACTGGCTTTTCTAACATTGTCTGTAGTGTATTTTAAACACCATGGGGTCACACGGGGATACAAAAGGCCTGTATTTTGCTAGTCATGGGGCATAGCTCACGTGGTACTTTGTGTTATATAATACATATTAAATCAAAGGAATGTGCTTTTTACAAGTGACTTTTTATGGCAGCTTGAAGTGCCATGGCCATGGATGTCTCGTAAGAATAGAGCTAAGACTGACTGCACTGTGAAGACTAAAGTCTGTCTAAGTCAGCATTAATTAATTATAAAATGGTGTATTTTCTCAGGTTGGCGAGATCAAGGCCTAGGTCAACATGATCGATTAAAGTCTGTCTAAGTCAGCATTAATTAATGATAAAATGGTGTCTTTTCTCAGGTTGGTGAGATCACCAAGATCATAAAGGCCTACATCAACATGATAGATTAAAGTCTGTCTAAGTCAGTATTAATTAAAATGGTATCTCTTCTCAGGTTGGCGAGATCACCAAGATCATAAAGGCCTACATCAACATGATCGTCAAGAAGCGCTGCAGCGTCCGCTCCGTCTCCAGCTATGGCAGCAACTGGATCAGGTGATCAGGATTGGCCAATCAGCTCACTGCTTCTCCACGGCGCTCATAGAGGGACCCCGTCTTCCCCAGAGCACCGAGTTTTATGATTGGTTGACGTAAGCAACTGACGAAGATATGAACCAATGAAAGGAGCACCTCTGTTGATTGACGCCTGAGAGGTCCACTGTGATGCTTCTGTAGGTGTGTCTTACACCGTTTGTGTAACCTATGCTGTATTTAAATCCTAACTACTGTAGCCACTAAGTGTTTATTAATGAACTGACATTGCTCAGGAGGTGCTCTGAGACAGAAGCTCCTCCCAGTGCCCACCCTCCTCATCCAATCAGAGGTCCTCCTTAATCTCCTGACTGGGCCTGGACACCTCCACACTCCCTAGTCTAAGCATGCACCCAACCACCGGGCCGGATGAGTGAAGCTCCACACATGAACTGCACAGATGGCTCCCCGTGTGTTGCGTCAGGTTTCACATGTGGTCTCGTACCAAACGACAGGTCACATTTCTTCGTCCATCTCCACTGTGTTGTTAAAAAACGGACCGTGCTGCAGATGCTGCTGGTGGTGATGGACCGCAGCGTCCGTGTCCGTGTCCGGCCGCCGTGACGAGCAGGCAGAGGAGAGACACTCTGAGAGAGGATCCCTCAGGTGGAGCGCTGAGAGCCGTCACCTTGACCTCTCTCTCTCTCTCTCTCTCTCTCTCTCTCTCTCTCTCTCTCTCTCTCTCTCTCTCTCTCTCTCTCTCTCTCTCTCTCTCTCTGTCGCTCACACTCTCACGCTCTCACTCACACTCAGCATCCTGATGCCTTAAAGCCATCCCAGTGCTCCAAGCTGTATCTCTCAGAACACACACACACACACACACACACACACACACAGACACACACTTCCTCTTGCCAGATAAGGTGTGTGCCCCAACGAGTCATACAGAGATGTCCACTAAGATCCCAACCATGACGCCAAGAAAGAGCAACGCTACAGCCAATGAACGGATGCTGTTAGTGTTAGTAAGGGTGGCTCAAGATGACACGCAATACAGACTGATGTGCTACCGTGTGGAACTCGTGTGTGTGTAGTGTGCTACCGTTTGGAACTTGTGTGTGTGTGTGTGTGTGTGTGTGAGCTGAGAGATGGGTGAGAATGCGGACCCTGGCGGACTAACCGAGAGCTGGACTGGTCAGGAGACCTGGTCAGGCAGGTCTTCATCACAACAACCCTTTAAAGGCCTCCGCCACCCTTTAATGATGTGCTCCAGAACACCTTTAATCGTGGGGCGCAGAACACCTGAAGCGACAGTCTTGGCCTCGTTAAGGGTTCTGCACCACATGACATTGCCCAGAAACGCACCTGGTAACAGAGACCTTACCTTCACCTGTGGACAGTACAGGAGTGGTGTCATGCTCGAGCACCCACTTCCTTTGGATATACAGTATATGGATGAATTAGGATGTGTGTGTATGTTATCATTTGGATATACAGTATATGGATGAATTAGGACGTGTGTGTATCATAATGATAATGATGTGTGTATGTTATGTGTGTATGTTATCATAATGAAAAGACTGTTTATGACCCACTCTTATTCATCAACAGGAAACAGCAAATCTTTTTTTGTTCATTTTTATTTGTATTTTTTTTGTTTGTTTGTTAAACAAGCGCTTTTGGTTTGATGCCTCTGCTACAGAAGGATGTGTGAAATGACTTGTGTCGAGAGAGAGAGAGAGAGAGAGAGAGAGAGACAGAGAGTGTGTGTGTTAGTGTGTGTGTGTGTGTGTGTGTGTGTGTGTGTGTGTGCGTGCGCACGTTGGCTTGGGTATTTATTCATAGTCAGAGTTGTTATAAGCATGGTGTGTGTTTGAAAGAAAGCGTATACAATACATGATGTGGGATAAACACACGTGAATTGGGTCAAACACTGACAATGATGCTATGATGGTATGATGATGCTGAAAAGCATTGTGATGAGGTCAAGACGGTGCCAATGGCGATAATTATGCCCATGATATTGATGATGATATTGATGATGATGGTGTTAACGATGAAAATGATAACAGTGATGATGTAGATGGTAGTTATGATGACAACAGTAAAGAAAAGACAAGGTTGATACAGCTGATGGTGGTGGTGATGATGATGATGATGATGGTGGTGATGATGATGGTGATGAAGATACTGATGATGGTGTAGTGGCATGTGTGCTGCTGTCCACCACTGCTCTCCCTTCAGTGGTTCTGATTGGCTGCGGGCAGCTTCATCAGTAGATCCTGTGTAAGATTGCTTTGAAAGTGGTGCAAAAAAAAAAGAGAACGCAGAAAAAAACAAAAAAAAACATTTCTTGCTTGTTATGTTTGGAAAAAAATCACTATTTGATTTTTTGTAACTGGATTTACAAAATGCTCTAATAAATTATTGTATTTCATAAAATTCGTGATTTTTGTTTATTTACAAATTGTTTTTATTTCCATCATGCAAACGTCTATATGGTTTGCTTTATAATAGATCTAATACATACAGACGGCATCTCGTCATACTCATGGTTCCCGCCCCCAGTTACCGTGGTTACCATGGCTGAAACATCCCCGTGGGGGAAAACATTCGTTTCCACTGCATGCAATCTAATGGAGGTGGACGGTGTGAGTACAGAAAACACCTTTAAAAAGATTAAATATTTTAACAAAGATCAATAAACGGCAAAACCACATTTGGACTGATAGTTATCTCTGTATCACCGAGGTTAAGAGTAACATTAAGTTCCCTCATTTGGGTAATTCCAGTTAAATAGCCAGAACTGTCTCGAGTACACTCATTGTAGAACTGGTGTCAATGGCCGGACTGAGTAGCTCCGGTTTAGCAAGCTAAGTCTCATGGCATAACACCACATACACATAAGTTGCATCTAAATGTATTCTCACATTAATGTACATTTCCTACAATGTCCGTGGGAATAGTTTTAATACGTAATGTGTACGTTGGTTATGTTAAACTGATGATATTAAAGTTAGCTAGTTAGCAACCTAATGAAGCTACCATCGAATATTAGCTTCCAGCGAAGCTTGTCATCAAAATTGGGAAACTGAGAGTGAGTTAAGTTGTTAGCATACACTGGACAGTTAGGTAAACACAATTCCTTCACATCATTGTGTTCAGAAACAAGCAGAGCTGCATTTGAAAGTAAAACGAATATATAAAGTGTAACTGTTAGCTAGTTCGCCCATTCACTTTCACTGTGCGATGTTAGCATGTTTTCCCCCACAGAGGGGGCGGCAACCATAGATATATGGGCGGCAACCTTCTAACCGTCTGTATCTATGTAACAACGGCATAGGCCCAAATAAGTTTAAGGTGTGCAGTCATTGGTTGAGAAGTGATGTGGGTGGGTCTCCAGAGAGCAAACAAGGAGGCGGAGAGTTGGTTGTTTGGCGACCTACTTCCACCAAAGACAGTGCTAAACTTTGATTAACTGTGACTGTGACCAGCGACTTGAGATTTAACTTGCCTGCCTTACTTATCGTGAAAATGGTGGACTATCAGCGTTATGTAGTTTTAACTTTGCTTTTTATTCTTAATGTAACCGTGGTCTTTACCCAGACGACCACTGACTCCGTAGCAAGTAAGTAACGTTACTTCAAGAAAAAATAAGCCATTAACTGTACGCTAACGTTAGCTGGGGCATTTAATTGTTAGCGTTGTAGCTAAATGGCTATGTCGACATTTAATATTGATTACATGAATGCTATGTATTGTAAGTTAAATTTAGCTGCCAGTATCTGTAACGACGAGACACCGCATATTAAAGTCGAAATGGGCCATTAGTAGAACAGATTTGTGAAAGAAAATAACGTGATAAGGTGACCATCCCAGCTAACTAACTTTTGTAAATTGTCCGACTTCTGCTAGGAAGCTTCTCATCTTCAAACATAAACTGTGCTATCAACTCCTTTGTTTTTCACTCTTTATCATAACGTTACTCTATTGTTTTGGTTAATGTGTGCAGTTGATATTTAGTTTGTAAGTGATCTCCTTGAATCTGATTCAATCTCCACCTTGAAAGATACCTTGTTGATACATTGTTGATACATTGTCATTACTCTGATTGTTAACATGAAATGTAGCCTACACTGTCGTTGCGTAATTTACCCAAGTAGCCTATCTGTATATTTTCTTAGTCATCAGTTCGGTATGAATTACCATTCTTGGTGTGAATCAGATTTTCCCTTTTTCTCCACCCAGTTTTACAACATCATGTGTTGTCATGAGTTAGGGGTCATGTTCTCGTCACTTGATTTGGCTTTTCACTGCGCCGCGTCCTTGAATACGTCGTAAAGACTCCGTTCCAGTCAGCAGCATCGTAGAGACTTTTATGTTTTCTTCACAGGGTGCTTGCTTGAAAAGCCTGGAATGAAATTAAATGTTGTAAGGAAGACTGTTTCTCCTTTAATAATGTAAAGATTACTTTAGGTTGAAGGGTTTCTCTAATTTGCCAGCAAAACTATCTCTCTTTCCTTCCCTTATTATGGACTCAGACGTGCTTAGGGGATATTTAGTAAAACATTCAACGCAGGTTCATAGGCTACTGTAAGCAGTGATGGGCAAGGTATTACAAAAGTAGTTTACTACATCAGAAGCTATACTTTGTATTTTTACAAAACAAATCCTCAAACAAACAAGTGAACCAGCTTCATGTCAAAAGTCAGGGTTATTTGAATTACCCAGATAATATAACTCAATCAAACAGATACAGTAACTTTGTTATCTTTATTCACACATGTAAGCTATAACATATGATGTTCAAACGCACGGGGACAGTGTGCATAGATATGGCCCATGGGTCATTTCTTAAGTCTGCAGGATAAACGGCAAGCTAACTTAAAATGCCTTAACTAGGCCTATATTGCAAGTTTGATCAAAACAAATGCACCATGTAACTTTGCGTGCATGGGTGGATGAATATGCTGGTTGAATAGAACTGAACTTGAATGTATGGGCAGCCAGAAGGAATCTCTACAGTGAGCTCCACAAATGTAGCTTCTGTAAAAACTACTGCATTACATGGAAACAGCTAAACTATTAGAAAGCCATCTGTTTGAGAAAATACCCACGCCATCACCAAGCTACTGAGAAACGTCTAGTTAAGCTAGTAGCTTTGCTACAAGTTGTAAGCTACTGCCCATCATGCACTGGCTGTAAGCAATCAAAAACCGCTCTTGTGTTCAACTCTCTGTGTCATCAGTGGTTTTGTACTAAGCCATTGGTTTAAAACATAAGCAAAGTTGCCTCTTGCATTATCATTGAGTTCAGCATCAATCTAGTGCCTGGTGACCTCCGTAACACTGCAGAAGAAGACCAAGGAACACCTGCAGTGCCCACATGTAGTGCCCAGCTGTAGTGCCCAGCTGTAGTGCCCAGTTGTAGTGCCCACATGTAGTGCCCAGTTGTAGTGTCCATACTCCATACTGGCTGTGCTGTAAGCAACTTTGGAGATGAAATCAGATCTTTTAGCACAGTGCTGCAGTGCTTACATACTTACACACTCTCTCTCTCTCTCTCTCTCTCTCACACACACACACACACTCACTCTCTCTCTCTCACTCACACACACACACACACACACACACGCACACACACTCTAACTATTGCTGTTCTTCTCTCATGACAGCGTGCGCCTCGAAGACCAACACGAGCTGTGGCGAGTGTCTGAAGAATGTGACGGTGAGGATAGTGACCGGCAGCAGATCACACACACACACACACACACACACACACACTACACAGGAATACACAGGCCATAGTGACCGGCAGCAGATCACACACACACACACACACACACTACACAGGAATACACAGGCCATAGTGACCGGCAGCAGATCACACACACACACACACACTACACAGGAATACACAGGCCATAGTGACCGTCAGCAGATCACACACACACACACACATGCACTACACAGGAATACACAGGCCATAGTGACCGGCAGCAGATCACACACACACACACACACACTACACAGGAATACACAGGCCATAGTGACCGGCAGCAGAACACACACACACACACACACACACACACACACACACACACACACTACACAGGAATACACAGGCCATAGTGACCGGCAGCAGATCACACACACACACACACACTACACAGGAATACACAGGAGGATAGTGACCGGCAGCAGATCACACAGCCACACACACACTACACACTACACAGGAATACACAGGCCATAGTGAAGGGTGGACAAAGGTCCCAGAATATACCTCTGTGTTATAGTTGGCTGGATCCATTATTACGGTTAAATCTCACACACACACACACACACATTCACACACTATTTTGCAGGCCATAGTGAGGGGTGGTCACAGTTCCCAGAATCTAGCTGTGTATGATTTCACATTTCACCTTAAAGAGGAACTATGCAGGATTGGCGATTTCATCTCTGGTTTCGGTTTTGTTTGTCGTTTTCGCTCGATTTATGCTTGCATTGTCTCTGCAAAGCTTCCCCGACAGCTTTAGCGTGTATGTATAGGCTATATTCAAATATATAAATTGCAAGCGTGGTTCTTCGTCTCAGACTTCCAGATGTAAACAATGAGCGATCGTCTCCTGCAGAAAGTTGCATAGGGTCTCTTTAATGATGGAACCAGTCAACCGTAAAAAAACACACACACACACACATACACACACGTGTAAAACACACACACACACACACACACACACACTATTTTGCAGGCCATACATAGTGAAGAGTGGTCACTGGTCGCAGGCCATAGTGAGGAGTGGTCACAGTTCCCATAATCTACTTCTGTGTATCACTCTCTCACACACACACACACACACACACACACACACACACACACACACACTATTTTGCAATCTCTGAATGTAGTGTTACTCTTGCAACTCATGCTAGTACATGCTAGTACAGTAGAGTTTAACCAACCTGTCTGGTCTTGCCTGAGCATATTTGGAGTCTGTATTGTCTGTGCTGGTTTTGGCACAGGAAGGTGTGCTTGCTAATCTTACAGAAACGGTTATTTGTTATCTACTTCACTGATCGTGTTTTGTGGCAGGTTCAGTTGTTGTAATTGGTTTGTGTTCATGTAATTGTTTGAGTAGTTTTCTTCTCTGGTTTTGTGTGTGTCGTCTGGTGTCTTCGCCACACTCTACTTTGTATGTTGTTGTCTGCCATGTTGACTGTAAAGGATAGCAGCCCCCCAGGTGTCCTGTTTTGGTCCTTGGATTAGTGGACGAGGGGGAGGCAAAGCACCTTTTAATGAACTCCTCTGTCCTCCGTCCTCCGCCCGAGACCATTCATTCTGTATTAGGACACCTCGAGGGCCGTTATCCCGCTTATCACCCAGTTGCCACTAGAGGCAGTAGTCATGTCTTCATAGCACGCAAAGGGAGCAAGTTGAAAGTTGTAGGCCTTCAACAAACTGAACGGCTGCAAGTCGACAGCCGTTCAGTTTGTTGAAGGACTACAACTTTCGATAGCTTGTTTTCAGTTGATTTAATTGTTGCAAAGCCTGCTTCCAGGCTCAACCATTGCCCTACTATGGTTGTTATAGTTGACACTAATAAGCATTGATATGGAAAAGTGATTCAACTTTTTCTTTTTGTTAATCAGATCTACTTCTAGTTGTCCCATTATTTAGAATTAATAGCCACCCCACCAGCCAATCAGAAAAGAGTATTTCTTCTCTCCGGGTGATGTAACGGGCATGTAACGGCGTATACTGATCCCTGTGTATGTGTGTGTTGTAGTGTTTGTGGTGTGAGAGCAGTGGAGCGTGTGTGGAGTACCCTGTGAGGAATATCCTGCCTCCCAACAGCCTGTGTCCACTTCCTCAGGCTAGATGGGGAGTCTGCTGGGGTAAGAATGTTACTGCCACAGGCTAGACCATTTCTATGGCAATGTAGAATGTTACTGTAATGCAGGAGACTGTTTCCGTGATGATATAGAATGCTACTGTAATGGAGGACATTGTTTCCATGATGATATAGAATGTTACTGTAATGGACGACATTATTTCCATGATGATATAGAATGTTACTGTAATGGAGGAGACTGTTTCCATGATGATATAGAATGTTACTGTAATGGAGGACATTGTTTCCATGATGATGTAGAATGTTACTGAAATGGAGGACATTGTTTCCATGACGATGTAGAATGTTACTGTAATGGAGGACACTGTTTCCATGGAGGAGACTGTTTCCATGATGATGTAGAATGTTACTGTGATAGAGAAGACTTCCATGAAAATGTAGAATGTTACTGTAATGGTGTTGATCAGAGCCATATAAAGAGAGAGTTGCGACAACCCGGGTACAGAAAATTCGGTTTGTGACGTGGTTCGTGTAACTTCAAGTAGTTCAAATCATATTCAAATAGTTCCCGGAAGCGATTTTGACTGTTCGTTAGAATCTTAAAATAACCGTCTTTTACTGTCTGTTAACGAGTGTTCGATCCTAACTTCCGGGAACTATTGTTGAGAAAATATGGAACATTAGCGTCAATGGAGTTGTCGCAACTCTCTCTTTATATGGCTCTGGTGTTGATTATCTCTGAAGAGCCTTTAGAACCATCTGTTATCTCTGACTATGTAGAATGTTACTGTCATGGACGTGATGGTTTCTATGATGATGTAGAATGCTGTACTGAAGTAGGCCTGCTTCAGCAAAGATGATGTGGTAATGTGTGTGTGTGTGTGTGTGTGTGTGTGTGTGTGTGTGTGTGTGTGTGTGTTTCCGTAGTGAACTTCGAGGCCTTGATCATCACCATATCTGTGGTCGGAGGGGTCCTCCTCATCGGTCTGTGTGTCTGTTTCTATCGCTGCTGCTGCACATGTGGGAACACCAAGTAAGTCTACAGCACTGCGCCGCGCTCTTGACTGGCTCAAGCCTATTCAGGCCCTGTGTCCACCAGTCACGTGTATTGTGCTGACCGCACCCTCAACCTCCTTTTCTCAGCGCTTCGGTCAGCGCTCTCAGTGCTTGTTGTGAGGTCACGCAGTTTCCCCCTCTTCAGTTTTGATTGGTCGTCGAGAGAGAAGTGACACTGACGAGCCCAGTGCGGTTCTAAAAGTTCTAAAACAGATTTGAGCTCTGAGCGCTGCGGGAAAAAAAAGGTCAGCCAAGGGCTTTTTTTCGCTGAGGGTGCTGAGCGCTGTGACTTTGGCCAATCGTGAAACGTGGAGATGCACAAGACCGCCTTATTAACAAAACGATTACTTACGCATTTATGAGCGGTAGCGTAATCGACGGTGGTCATTTTTAGCGTCTAACCTATAACATAAAAAAAAGATGGTCATCAGATATTGTATGGTATGCACGTCCATAGTAGTGACATATTTGCACGGGCAACATAGTTATAAACGCTTGCGAGTTTCAAAATGTTTGAAGAGGCAGAGCTGCACCTGTAAGATGTATGACAGAATCTCACACGTGAGAGAACTTAGTTTTTCAAGATAACTGATTGGTCAGTAGTCAGTAGGATTGGTCAGAGAGGATTTTTCACAATTTGAGCTGTAACTTAGCACATAACCTGATCCCGACCAGGTTTGGTTGGCAGCATAAGACACCATGGTGATACAGCGACGCTAAAACAAATCCACTTTCGTATGACCGCATACCCTGGCTTTGAGCGCTAAGCCACTAATCGAGCTTCGTAGGACACCCCACTAGAGGACTGTTGTAGTGGAGCAGTCACACTGAGTCTGAGTCAGAGTCCCACTGAACACACACCTAGAGCACTGTACTGTATTGTGCTGAATTTGACCAAAGGATCGCAGGATTAGAGTCCCATAGTGACACACGGGACAGAGACTCTTTAGTGTACATTTAGCTCATTTGAGGGCAGGATCAAAATGTAGCTGCTCTCATCATTTAAGGTAATGAGTAATGATTGGCAAGTTTTATCAAAGCATATTTTCACTCTAACCACTTGCGTGAAGTCAATGAGGGCTGTTGCAGAGCTGTTGGTTTTCCCTTTGGGGCTTTGAACTGTAGGGTCAACTGGTATTAACACACTGGTCTGTCTCTCTCTCTCTCTCTCTCTCTCTCTCTCTCTCTCTCTCTCTCTCTCTCTCTCTCCAGGAGAGACAAGAATCTGGACGAGAGGATGGAACGGCAGGCTGACATGAGGAAAATGAAACACGAGGAGAGGTGTGTGTGTGTGTGTGGGAGGGAGGTTTGGAAGTGGGAATCCATATTGCAAAGTACTGTATATGTGCCAATAAAACTTGAAACGTGAACCTTATTGGCCGTGTTGAACTCTTACAGGAAAGCAGAGATGCAGAGCCGGCATGACGACATCAGGAAGAAGTACGGTAAGTCCTATTGGTCCATTCAGCTCTGTGAAGTCTATGGCCGACCTACCAATGGAGTCTCAGGAAGGTTTTCATACAAGCTAGTGTCGATAAATAGAATCATCTAGAAACGAATGAGTCGGCACTTTGAATCGTGATTCTAGTGTGCTTCCTCGTGACTCATTTTCTGCCATTGGTTGTCATTTCTTTGCAGGTCTGGTGAAAGACAGCGGTTACTCCAAATTTGAGAACAACTGAGTCACCGCTGCGATGAGCCGTCCCCGATTCTAGAACAACCTCAGTCGTCTCCTGTGTTGTGCTGATGGGGTTTCACTTCTAGAACTTCTGTTTTTTTTCTCTCTCTCTCTCTCTCTCTCTCTCTCTCTCTGTCTCTTTCTCTCGTCCATTTACTTCTCCAAAGAACTTTCGTCCCGAGCCACCATTTTACTGAAGTGGCCTGGTGTGGCCTTATTCAGTTTCCTTCCCCTACTCCGTCTCCTCAGCCGTCTTCCTGTTCTCCATTTTTCTTTTTTTTTATTATTGCAAATGGGAGAAGCTGATTGAGATTGTTTGTGTTCAGTCTGTGGTTGATTACACTGTATGTGATTGTAGAAAGTCTTGTCTTCCAATGCTAGATGTGCCAAATTAGTGAGGTAGTTCTTTGTAGCACCTGCCCCTGTGTAGCTGGTGGTAGCTGATGATGATGTCTGTTTTGTACTAGTTTATTTTGTTCTCCAGGGGTGCTAACCCGTCAGCAACTTTGTTGGTTGGCAATGGGGAATTGCATTGCAACCAACAACCAACTTAATTAGCAACTATAGTTTTGGGAAATACGCCCCAGGCCAAATAGTGTAACGCCAGTAAGCTCTTCATTTTAAAATGAGCTCAACCAAATGAGGGTTTCAGTGCCAAGGATACACACTGTGACATTGAGAGACGCTGTTTGTCGTGAAATGAGGTCCACTGCAGCCCAACAGAAAGTCAAGTTATCCCCGTTACGATTTCACCACCCTGGAGGACTAGTCTGGAGACTGGACTAGTTTGATCAGCACTCCACTCAAACTACGAAGATGACCACATTTCCCACACAGGAAGTCCATCTTTAGAGCTGTGGTGCTCTCGAGCATGGGAAGTTTAGAGGGTTCATAGGTCAGACTTCCTGAATGTGGTGTCACATGACAACGCCGGTCTTCTGGAACAGCCTTTTTAACATGTGTTTACTCTTAACATTTCAGGCTCAAAGCACGCTTTTGTATATTCTGATTTGTGCCAGATAATTCTTCCCAATGGTATTTGCTTTAGCTGATGTTGGCCATATGGTCCTACAATTGTCAAAACTCCACATATATCCAAAGAGGTTCTACATGGTATTTGTTTATGTTGTTGTATGACCGTAGTCTATGAGTCTTATACTGGTGCCTAAAAATCATATTGTTTACTGTCTGTTGCCTTGTGAAAAACAATCTGCTTTGCTCCTGTAGGCTCCCCTTTGAATCATTAGCTTTTATTAAAGCTCATATAGACATTCTACAGTTCTCCCTGAGTTTGAGCGCATGTTTAATTTATAAACGTTGAAGAGGTTCTGATACATTAGCAATATATTATATACAATATATATTGCTATATACAATAGCAACATGTTTGCATTTACATCTATTCCTCACATCATTTCATGTTGCAACACTGCCCTCTAGCCTTAAGGAATTGTAATACATGTGCAATTATAATAAGGTAGAATCGATGAGGGGAAAATAATACTGTGTACATGCTATGGGCCCAGAAAAGCCCAAAACATATTGCCTATATTGTGATACACTTAGAACCTATTTACACAAAGTTTCCTTTTATTACATTTCCATGGATTTCATCGAGTCCCATTACCAGATAATGAATTCAGATTTCATGGTGCTTGAATAATACAGGAGGACCTGGTGAAACACATGAATACACAGCATTAGTTAAACGTATAATTTGCCCGCAATGTGCAAACAGTAGCCTGTAATTAAACCCATATGCAGACAGGTGTAAGGAAGTTATTATACCAGATACATCTGGGTGGAATGTTAACCAACTGCGCAGACTTATGTCATGCAGGACATAGGCCTACCTGTCCTCCGCACCTAATTCTTCCCATATATGGAAATTAATCTTGATGCAGGATTACGGTAGCCTACGGAAGTATACATACAGACGGCATCTCGTCATAGTCGTGGTTACCGCCCCCAGTTACCGTGTTAACCATGGCTGAAACACCCCCCGTGGGGGAAAACATTTGTTTTCTGCTAGCGAGTTAGCCCATTGACTTTCATGTGTGATGTTAGCATGTTTTCCCCCCACAGAGGGGGCGGCAACCTTCTAACCGTCTGTATCTATACTCATTTTAGCGATTTAAAGGTTTGAAACAATGCCTGTCGACGAAAAAAGACTATGGAAGTCAATTATCCTTTTGTACTACTGCCATTACTTTAGTTTGAATCACACAGAGAGAAAAGCTGAACCGATACGTTTCTTGCGGTTTGTTGCCACCAGTTTGAATGGCTCGAACCTTTGCCGCGTACTTGGTGAACATGCGCGTTCATGAGTCTCAAAATAGCACACGTGATCTACCAGAAGCCAATCAGTCACTCAGCTTTTGCGCGTTCTTGGTGATAGCAGAGAAGACCCAAAGAGGGAAAACGCGCAATTTAATTTCTTTATTTCATTCAATTTGAAAAGACACAATGTCCGACGATAAAGGAAAGGTAAGGCGTTTAGCTGGTGCATTGAGATATATGATTTGAACTAATTAAAACACAGGGCAATTGTATGATAATTCGATTCCGCATTTGAGCGGGCAGAGTGAAAGAAAACAAAGCATAGGTTGCAACGTTATGAATTGCGGCTTTTGGTTAGAGCGCCAGTTTGGATTGTTTGGACCAATAGATTTTCTTTGGATATTAATTAAAGATATCACCGCCGTACAAGAGGCGAATCGACAGTAAACTTGATTGCCGCTTTATATTAGGAGTTTACATTTTTTAACACACCAAGTAGCTTGTTCGGCTTCCACACAGAGGCTAACTAGCATAGCATAGTTTGCTAATGTTACATCCCGCCGGCATGGCGAAAATGCCGCAAGAATAGCGCAACAATCCACCATGATGAAAGATGCTAAGTTAGCTAGCTTCTAGTGAAGCCTCGAATCAGGGATGTTTACTCTCGTTGTCTTTGGAAAGTCTCATCGCTATGCCCAGCAGTTGTTAATCAATGTTATGTTTGCCACCAAAGAATAGTTTGAACTAAATCTCGCCCCGGAGCTGTAATGTTGGTTGGTTAGCTAACGTTGGTTAACGTTGGTTAGCTAACGCAGCGATAGCTACCTTCCCCACAACAAATGATAATAGTTTGTCAAGCTGAGGTGCCTCCTGAGAGTTCCTAACTTGATATACGTTAAGTTGATATACTAAGTTACCCAGTGCTGTAAGGTCAGTACTGTGATTAGAAATGTAAACTAGTTTGCCGGTAGTAACAAACCATCCTGAAAGTGATCCTTGAGGCTCTTCCTGGGTGACTCTTAGACGTGGGGAAAGGTAGAATTAATCGATAGCATTCTTGGCTAACTACTAGTAGACTGCACATCTAGCAAGAACATATTCACTCTGTCAGTTTTAGACTGTTTTTGATGTATTCATTATGTTTTTTATTATTATTATTTTAGATAAATTGCATGATCTCATAACTGCCATGTATATTATGTGTCTTGCTTGTTAAGCAATTCGATTATGTTTACATTCTTGTATTATGTGTACACTCTCATAGTTCATATTTAATAACAAGCAAAGTTATTGCATTGTTCAATTCCTGCACTGTTCACGTTTGCACTACCACCATTGCACACTCTCTACCACCTTATCATGGTCAACACACACACATACACACACACTCTCTACCATAGCACCTCATCATGGTCATCACACACACACACTCTCCACCATAGCACCTCATCATGGTGAATGCATCACATGGTCAGTCTAGAGACCTTTGTAGTCACTTCACAAGCTCCTTGATGTTTACATGAGTGAGTCATTTTCATGTGTGTGAGATGTATGTGTGTTGTGTTATGGTTGTGTAAGCGACTGGATGCCTTAAATGTCCCTCGGGATGAGTGAAGTATTTATCCGTCACGTGTGACTTTCTCAGGAGGGGGTCAAGACGGAAAACGAGCACATCAACCTCAAAGTGGCCGGCCAGGACGGCTCAGTCGTACAGTTCAAGATCAAGAGACACACGCCCCTGAGCAAGCTCATGAAGGCCTACTGCGAGAGACAGGTGAGTTTCTGCGTGCAGTTATGAGCCGGCATGTGCTGGCTGGTGATTTTAAACCCATAATGGTCCGTTCTAAATACAAGTGTGAACATCCACCGAGACGCGTTGTGATCCCCATCACTGGAGCCATTAGTTGAGCTGGACAGGGATGCATATGACCACATATCTTTTCTAGTGTAAATACTTATGCAATCTGTTGCAGTGGGAGTTGTGATGATTGTGATGTAGGGTAGCAACAGAATCTAATCACAAGTGGTCAGTAGTCTCTGGCTGTGTACCGTGGATATGTGTGTGAACGACGTCATGTCCTGGCTGACCGCTTGTTACCCAAAACACATTCTAGAAATCTAGCCCCTAATACACATGCACAACCACACCTACAGTCACGACAACAAAACCACAGCATCTGCTATGCTACGAGAGAGCACTGCCTCAGTTGCCCTTGTGCAACGAGAACAGGCGTCTGTTTTTTCCTCTCTTTAGAAGTCTTTAGCTTATTGTTGTCATTGGTGGCTGGTGTGGTCATAGTGCGTATTGTGTGTTGTGGAGGTGGAGGGGGTGGTGGAAGTAGCGGTGGCTGACTGATGTCTGTTCTGTTCCATCCAGGGCCTGTCCCTTCGACAGATCCGATTCCGGTTTGACGGACAACCTATCAACGAGACGGACACACCTGCACAGGTAAGTTGAAGGCATGCATGCGCACTTCACATGATCGGCCCATGGCATCACTATAAAGCAACTCCCCTTCACTCCCAAAAAGCTGACCTTTCCCAGGTCACTCTTCTATTTCTCACAAACTGGAAACAAAACACAGGTGTCAGACTGTGAGGATTTGTTTGTTTTTGTACTGCAGAAGTCACTAAACGGATCCATCAGCTCAAGACAATAACAGTTCACATTTAACGCTTCTGACGCTAGTATGTGCAGTAGGCCTCTGAAGTTCACCTGCAAAAAGGACCCAAAGCTGCCATCTTTGCTTTATATGGGCTAAGATGGCAGCTTTTGGATCCTTTTGTAGCTGAACTTCAGAGGTCTGTTAGGCACTTGGTCAGGGCTCAAAATTAACAGTGTCCCCTTGCCTTGTGGACCATACAAATTGCTCCCGGGACACAGTAGAAAGACGTCTGGGACTGTAGAAAAAATGTCAAGCCAATTTCAAAATAGGTACTTCATCCCTGAACTGTTCACATGGGAATCTAAAGGTTCCTTTTCTGTCTGAATGAGATAATGCAAAACACATTAACAGCGAAAATACAACAGGTTTTGACCTGGCTTAATAGACACTGATCTCTAAACAAGCGGTTTTGTAGACGCAGCTTTACCAGTGACTCGATTGAGCTGAATACAATATTTTTGGTAGCCTACAAATATGATTTCGATAGCCAACCCTTATATGGGTGGATGCTCATGTTCCGCCATCTTGGTTTGTATAGAAAATGAATTGTGACCTATAGGCCGTCATGTAAAAAAGGGCTAAAATAGGGCACGGGCGATGGGTCACTTTCCGATAGCCATCAACATTAACTAATTAGTTTAACCTTACCCACCTAGCAAGCAGACTGGTGTCACGCTGGTGTTCTAAAGAAACTAGATAACGGGCTAGTCTTGTCTCTGACTAAGACACTGCTGTGTTTTCTGTCAGAGACCAACAAATCGTCACCAAAGCCTTGAGCTAAATACTGGAACTGCGTTCTGACAAAAACGATAGTATTGAAACTACTAAACAGGTCGCAAAGTTAGCATTTGACATTTCCCTGTTGAAGTTATAAGCTATATTGTTAACAAAATGAATATCTACTAATGGAATAGTAGGCTGCAGCTGCTGCTGCACAGTAATATTTGAGAGTAGGCTACTCAGGTCTACTGGTCATTGCTTTCAGACATGCAGCCACGACATCACACCAAACTGACAGTGAAATGAAAGACACATGAAAATAGATTATTGATGGAATGTATACGACACTGTCCATCAAAATGATGGACAATGAGAGTATGCAACCTCAATGAGTTGCTGTGTAGGGGAGTCAGCTGATGAGAGACTTGTGTTCATAAAATGGTGTTTAATTAACTAAGTGTTCAGGTAATTGACAGTGTCAATGAAGTGACGCAAGTTACTTTGAGCCCTGCACTTGCTGATAAACCTTTGGCCTCCCTAAGGCCGTGCGATTTGGGGATAAGATCTAATTTAATCTGGGGCAGCCTGGCCTACTGGTTAGGGTTTCGAGCTTATGACCGGAGGGTCGCCGATTCGATCCCTGACCAGTCCACAGCTGAAGTGCCCTTGAGCAAGGCACCTAACCCCTCACTGCTCCCCGAGCGCCGCTGTGTGAAGGCAGCTCACTGCTCCGGGTTAGTGTGTTCACCTCACTGTGTAGAGAATGCGGAGAGTGAGACTAAATTCCTTGTATACACAAGCATACATGGCCAATGAGCCTGATTTGATTTAGATTTTTCCGACATTATCTGCATTGCTTTGCTGTTCCAGTCATTGCCCCAGTTCACAGTCGTGCCTAATACTGTTCTGACGTGACACTGTTGGCACACCAGTCGTAAGGCTTCCACAACTCCTTTGTTACACCACCCTCCGGTGTTCCACAATGAATGAATTTGGAATCAAAATCACAATTTTGTCTATGTAGTGCAATTAGCTAATAGCCAATCATACTGGCCCTCATTTATCAACCGAGCGTAGAAACTAGCGTAGAGCTGAGCGCAAAAATCATCTTACGACGGGGATCACGTGTGATTCGTGAAACTTCACTCCAGTTGCAGTGTAAGAATAGGTGTGTGTTGATAAATATGACTGCCGGACACAAGTGCAATAATTAGTAATTACTAGTAATAGCAATCACACCCATATATATATGCTCATTTTATTGTCCTCGCCCCTAGAATTTATACAAAACCATACGACACTGCTAGTTGCCCTGTGAAAATAATTAAGACTATTATTTATGACCGTTGCGCTTTCCAAAGAGAAAGTAATTCTCTCCACATAGCCTATGGCCATCTTAAGCCATCAAACGTGTCAACGTGACCGGCTACAAATGTGCAGAAAAAAATTATGTCCAAGATATTCCATAACTCTTCAACTTTCCAATCCACCGCCGATTTACTGCTGCACGGTGCTATGCCGGCTGAAAAACGTTGTACACGAGTTGAGACTAGAAGTGAGATTCGAGCATAGCCACCGCTCACGTCAAATTGATAAATGCCATGCTTTGCGTAGAAATGAGTGTACGCCTGTCATACACCTGTTTTATGTCGTACGCACGTTTCATAAATGAGGGTCCTTGTGTCCAAGCCCACAGCAGTTATTGATGGTGTCGGTAATCAACACCAAAACTGATGATTCTCTCACAGGTCTCAACTGTCTTAATTGCTAACTGTGGACGTCATGCTGAATATAGTGTGTGTGTGTGTGTGTGTGTGTGTGTGTGTGTGTGTGTGTGTGTGTGTGTTTTGTGCTTGCAGCTGGACATGGAGGATGAGGACACGATCGACGTCTTTCAGCAGCAGACGGGGGGAAGCTGCTAAAGCCCCCCCCCCCCCTCCCTGCCACCACCCCACCTTCCTCCCACCCACCCCTCACTTGGCTCCTGGACCCTCCACCCGTATCCCCCTCACCCCACCCCACCCCAACCACACCCCATCCCGGGCGGCCCGGCTGGCTCTCCTCTCCGGCTCCACCCCCACTGGAGCCGAGGCAGTGCGCTGAGGTCCAGGCCTGGGGGGCTGGAGGGGACCAATGAGGATTCACTTCCTCTTCCTCTTCCTGCTTGCTGTCCAATCAGGAGCTCAGCTCAGAGGTGGAACAGTGCTGAGGGTCTGGCTTTTGGTTTTGGTTCTGGTTCCTCTCCAAATTTAGTAATTGCCTATTATTATAAGAATTATTATTATTGTTATTATATATTTTTATTGTTTATTTTTTGTAATCATCTGTCTGTGGAATTCTTTTGGAGGGGGAGGATGGGTGGAGCTTGTGGGAGTAAAGACATGTTTTTAAAACAGTTACCATAGAACATCCAACACACACACACACACACACACACACACACACGCACATGCACATGCACACACATGCACACATACATTCCGCTCCTCAGCTGTGCCATGCTGAGACACACACACACACACACACACACACCTGTCTGTCTTTTTGACTTGACAGCAGGTGAGCTGCCGGTGGCCCCTAATCACATGACCTCAGTTGTAACCCAAAACCAACAGGAAATGAAACAAAATCATTGTTCCTTCTTTTTATCTCCTTTTATTTGTGTTTTTTTTTTTTTTTTTGAGCGCAGCGGTTCGCTGTTGTGTGTGTCTGTCCTCTCGGCGCCCCAGAGTTTTAATCGGAACGTTTCTGCAGCCGCTGCCTCCTTCGCCCTCTCCGCGCTCCATCCAGACCTGATGGGCCGAGCTCAGAGTTGCTCCTCTCATTGGCCTGATTCCCTGGGCAGTTCCACAGCAGTTAAATGGACCAACCAGTCATGACTCTGGCCAGAGGTGTACAGATGTTTCCCTTATTTCTCAGAGAATGTTATGGTATATCTCTTCCTCTCTTTACCTCTCTCTCTCTCTTTCTCTCTTTCTCTCTCTCTCTCTCTCTCTCTCTCTCTCTCTCTCTCTCTCTCTCTGCTGGGTGGACACCATGTGTAAGACTCCTCTTTTCTTCCCTTCCTCTAGTACCAGAGAGAGAGGGCGGTGTATCAAAGCAAAGGTTTCTTTTTTTCTGTATTCTACTTCTCAGCTGATTTTCAGTTTGTCCTTTACTACTGTATACAATAAATATAGTTTGGTACTCAGTCTGTGTCCTGCGTGTGTCTGTCCTTTTTTATTATTTTTGGTAGTTATTAATGCATATACAAATACATTTCAAAGTAGACCATAGCCCTCCCACCCCCCACCCCTCCCTTCCCACGGGTAACAGCAAAATCATCAACACAGCACAGATATGTCAAATTTAAAAGAAAAAAAGGGAAGAAATCCATTAGTCTCTCGGCATTATAATGTCTTTAACTCTGGCGATGCCATTTTTCCAAGTTCGTATTGTCTGTGGTGTTGCACCATTGACTTTGGCAGAGGAAAGTTCAAGGGAAAGAATATCTAAAAGGGTATTCAACCAATGTTCATATGACAGATTGAGGTGGAACTCACACTTGTACAATAATCTTTTTGGCTGCTGTTAGACCAGCAAGCCATATTTTCCTAGACCTTTCATTCATACAAATTTGAGAATCATCATTGAGAAGGTGTAAGGCAGGGTCCATGGGCAATCGTACATCAATAAGATCAGACAAAGATTGTACCACTCCATTCCAAAAATCATATATTTTAGGGCTTCCTGGCCTCTTCTGAGTTTAAAAGGGTTGTCGTTCCCCGACCCTGACCTCGGTTGTGGGGACACAGGAGGTACAGGTTGTACCCTGACTACTTTTTTATTTTTATTTTTTTCTTTCAAATAATAACTGGCAGACTCAGGGAGTGTTGTTTTTATGTGTTTGTTTGGACAGTTAACCATTTAGGAAGAGACGTATTCTGTTAGAAGTAGAGGAGACATAGGGGTCCTTGTGCTGTGGTGTCCATAACAGGATTCACCACTCAACGTAAAATAGCTGATGTTATGAAATTGAAATGTACTATTCTATTGAGTAGCATGGACCTAACCTAATAGTCGATTGAGTATGCCAAAACGATGTCACAGCTGATGCAATACTAAATTTCACCTGTAGATGGCAGTGCACGTTAACATAATACATAGATAATACTGTGCTGACACAATGCTGACCTTTGCTTTGCATTCTTATTTAGACATGCCTACTACTACTACACACACACACACACACACAGATCCGTTATGCATCCTTTACCTGCTCCAATAAATCATCCATTTTCATTTCAGACACGTGTACATGAGATTCAGTGACTTGTGTATTGTGTTGTCGAGGGATTATCTTCAACGCCTGAAGTGCCTATGAAAACTGGATTGTGCCTTCGGGATAGACCTTTTTACAGTCAATGGGATAGACCTACAGCAACCATGATCTTATACCATGATCTTAAACGAGAAGTGTATTTGTTTTGTTCTCTTTTTTACAAATCTCTTTTTCTCAATCCCCTCGCTTACACAATCATGCTCAAATCTCGTTACTTGCGGGGTAGGAGGGGCATTCCTGGGGGTTCTGATCTGGAACATTGTCATTTTACGGCTAGCTGCTGGGATAGCTGCGTTTTGGGGTACTATGTTGAAGCCTACGGTTTTCCTCGCTTTCTATTTCATTGGAGGGTTAGCATGGCTAAGTGTTAGCAAGTAAATGTTTGTGTAGTGTGGGGGAGCTGACTGAGCCAGGCAGGCTGTTGTTAAGCGGAGAGTGTGTGGTGGCTGAGCGTGTTATGGCCGAATAACGCTAAACCAATCCCATGTGTAAAAGGTATGATGCGAAAAGTGGTAGTGTTTTACCCTGTTTTAGCGGTATGATTTGTAATGTGTGTGCTTTCTATAATTCTATTCTCTCGCCGGGAACTGTGTGTTCGGTGGGTAACCTAACGTGTGATGTTAACGCTTCGACAGGTATAAGCTATGTGGAGGTGATCAGCAAGCGCATGCTTCTTTTAAATGGCCACTGTCTTATTGGCTCTGTGAAGACTATATTGACAATAGACCTCTGAAGTTCGCCTACAAAAAAGCTACCATCTTTGCCCATAGGAGTTACGGTATCTGACGATTTTTCCTATGGGAAATTAACATGGGGATTTGGAATTATCACACCTGTTAAACTCTCGCGGGGATGACAAAATCGGAAATTCTGGTGTTTTCCTGAACACACTTTTGTCCTCTGCCTTCGAGAGGAATCTGTGATCTCCGGTATGCGAAAGCGGCAGACTTTGATTTTCGCTACCCCAGAGCTAACTTGCAATGCAACTTGCCATTAAGTTAGTTAGCCAGTTAGCTCTGGGGTAGCAAAAATCAAAGTGTGCCGACTTCACGTACCGGAGATCACAGTATGCACAAGAAGGCAGAGGACAAAAGTGTGTTCAGGAAAACGTCTTTATTTAAGACTATGTCGTGCCCGCGTGAGTTTAACAGGTGCGATAATTCAAAATCCCCATGTTATTTTCCCATAGGAAAAATCGCCAGATACCGAATCTCAAAGATGGCAGCTTTTTTGTAGGCGAACTTCAGAGGTCTATGTTTAGTCAATGCAAGTCATGTGTTATGGGTCATATTTGTGCTTGGGAGAATGACTGCAAGCGTCCTTGTAGCCTATACTATTTGTATTGGTTTTGTTCTTTTAGACCGGTGCAGTCACACCGTTACAGTGTACACTGTAGCCTACTGTGTGGTTATGTGTGTTTGTGTCTGTGTGCTGCTTAAGAACTTTTTCTTGTTTTTTTTGTTTATTATTTTCCTCTTGCTTGTGGGGGTAGCTGATAGTGCAGGGGTATACACCACAGACTATATAGCGGGTTTTCTTTATTTCTACTCTTTAATGTCCCCTTCTGTACCCAGCCTAGGAGTATAGCAGCGCGTAGTAGGGGACTTCATGGGAAAGCGGTGTCCGGTCATTCTTACTACCATGTTCATCAGAGTGCTGTGAGATTTGCAGTGTGTAGCCTATTTCTGTATCACATAAAGAAGGTCTTGTGCCTTTGTTCATGTGTGGACATTGAACTAGCATATCGTTTAAAAAAGGCGTGCCTTTGTTCTTGTGTGGTCTTGAGACCTATAGCTTCCCATAGTGTTTCTCAAAAGTGGCTCCTGTGCCAATGGTCTGGTGTTGTTCCTATGTTTACTAGCCTACTCTGATTTATCAACACCTCCAAGCATATTTATTAATCATAATTGTACTGACAGTACATCATGCATTTTTGCATAATGTTTTTGTATTGATGTAGGCCTACTGCTATATATGCATTTTGCACAATGTTGTTTTTTTTTTTTTTTTTAAAGAAAAGCACTGCTGCAATGTAACAAGAGATTTGGGCTAAGTGTCACTCTGTGCTGATTGCCACCCATGGGTGCACGTGCACCCTGCCTGTTTAAGGCAGGTTTTGATTACTAGTAACTAGGCCTATTGGTCATGTGATAGGCTATACAGTAGGCCTTCCATGCCAGTTCCTATTCTGCCTGATGAAGATCTTTTGATCTTATTTTATTAGGCCCACTGTATTTTTTGAGGTCAGTGCGTCTGTGCCTGAAGCTGCGGGAGGAAAAGCTGATGATAATACTTGCAGTTCAGAGGCAGATCTGATTGCTCTGATTGCAGACGACCGGTGACCACTTGAAAGATTGACTTTAATAGATTTTATTAATTTAAAGCATGTAAATGTCATGATGGTCCAGGAAACGCATAGTGACAAAACAAACTAAGTTGACCGGAGAAAGGAGTGGAATGGTCAGATTTTCTTTAGTCACAGGTCCTCCATCAGTGGGGCTGTGCCAATTTTGTTTTCTAGGGATTCCCTCTCTCTCTCCTGTCAAGTACAGGATTTAGTAGATGGGAGACTTCTGATGGTCAAAACAGTCTTTGAAGACTACGCCTTGTATTTTCTAAATGTTTATGCTCCCACTGATGGGGCTGAAATAATGACTTTTTTTGTAGTAGAGTTAATGAGGTGTTAATGGACTGGATTCAGAATCTCTTCTTTTTTTGTGGGGGGTGATTTTAAACTGCATTGTGAATGACAAGCTGGACAGGATGGAATCACTTAGAGCCTCATGGTGCCTCCCAGACTGCAGTGATTCAACTGATTAATTCCCATGATCTACTGTATGTGATGCATGGAGAACCATGAACCAGGCAGTACACTTGGTCTCACAGCAGGGACAATTATGTTACCATCTAAAGAAAACTATCTTGCCCTGCAGTGTATGTACAAACGTGAAGTTGGAAGCTAGGTCGGTGTGAATGAACTGGTGGGTGCGACTAATGAGAAGGCCTAGAGCATAGCTTGCCATCCGCCGAAGAATGCACATGGATAACCCTGCCCAACCCAGCCCAAGCACCACTCACACTCATGGATAACCCTGCCCAACCCAGCCCAAGCACCACTCACACTCATGGATAACCCTGCCCAACCCAGCCCAAGCACCACTCACACTCATGGATAACCCTGCCCAACCCAGCCCAAGCGCCAGAGTCTTGAAGTCCAAGTTTTATTGTAGAAGACAACGGTAGTCCAAACGTAGTCACGCCGCTTTCGGACAAACTCACACTCATGGAGAACGCTTCTCCCAATTAGCCACCTGTTCCCCATTTTCAAACCCTGGCGCGTCAACGCCCACCAATCAGCTGACACTCCACAGCCTTCCCAAATCAGTGTGTGTTTTCCTTGACTGCCCGCTACGTAACACGTGTTTCTGAATTATTGTTTATTTTGTTATTTTGTTTGTTTGGTGTTTTTTTGTGTGATTTATAAGAGATGTATTAGTGGTGCCCTCAGTTGTTTTATAATAAATAATGAAATAATAATAAAAAAATCTCTCTTTCTCTCTTTCTCTCTCTCTCTTCAATCAGCATCTTCAACCCAAGTCCCTGCCTCCACCTCTCCTTGTAGTTGAGTGAGGAAGTGGCGCCTTCTCTCTGAACTCTTAAAAGGTACGAGGGTGTGAAATACTTATTTTGCACAAACAAGCCAACCACTTTCAGTCACATCTTCAGTTTAATGGATTCAGTATTTGGAGGATTCCTTTTCAGAGACTGACACCATCTTAACCCTCTAGGCGCCACTGTCGACAAGACGCGGTACTGAATAAAACGGACGATTTTGTCAAATAGGGTGTCAAATTTAATTCAAACTCCCCTCCACTAGTTGGCAGACATGTCATACTACATCCCTGACGTAGAATTACATCATTCTTGTAAATCAAATATTCGAGCAAGAGCGCTTTGAATCATAATAACGGGGCTAGTCTGCGTGTGAGCTATTTACCAGAGTTGTATTGTGACCGTCAACGAGTATTTGGATCAGATTATCGTCTAATGGCATCACCGGGGTTTACCAGAGCTGAAGTGTTTGGTCATCTGTTCGCTGACCCTGATTCTGAAGGGGAATATCTGCCCTCAGAGGATGACTTTGATTCGTTTAGTGACCATGATTCAGATGCGTCCCTGCCTTGCAGTGGTGCATCTGGACAAAGTGAGAGTTTAGCCCAAACTTTAGAGCCTTCGCCCAATGTAGATGATCCTGTGCCCAATGTAGATGATCCTTTGCCCAATGTAGATGATCCTTTGCCCAATGTAGATGATCCTTTGCCCAATGGAGATGATCCTTTGCCCAATGTAGATGATCCTTTGACCAATGTAGATGATCCTTTGCCCAATGTAGATGATCCTTTGCCCAATGTAGATGATCCTTTGCCCAATGTAGATGATCCTTTGCCCAATGTAGATGATCCTGTACCCAATGTAGATGATCCTTTGCCCAATGTAGATGATCCTTTGCCCAATGTAGATGATCCTGTACCCAATGTAGATGATCCTGTACCCAATCTAGATGATCCTTTGCCCAATGTAGATGATCCTGTACCCAATGTAGATGATCCTTTGCCCAATGTAGATGATCCTTTGCCCAATGTAGATGATCCTGTGCCCAATGTAGATGATCCTGTGCCCAATGTAGATGATCCTTTGCCCGATGTCAATGGTGGGAACAGTGTTCCACGGGGTTGGCGTGTTCGTCGCGACATTAGCAGGCTTTTTAGTTGTGTAGAGAATCAGGCTAGCCGTGTTGCTGCTTTGTCTCCCGCCCGTGTGCCTCTCCGTAGCAGGTCTGGACATACCCGCAGCCCGAGGAGCGGCAGCAGGGCACGGGGCAGAGGGGCTAACAAGCACAGCCTATCTAGGCAAGATGAAGGGAATGCTGGCTTTGAGTTCTTGACCAATGAGGAGGAGTATCGAAGCTGGATCAAGCCCTTTAATCAGCCCACTGGATATCTGGGGGCAAGAGAACTATCCAATGCCAACTCGCCCCTAGATTTCCTGTCACTATTTCTCTGTGATGATTTCTGGAATTTGCTTGCAATTGAGACAAATCGTTATGCCCATCAGTTTTTAGCCTCCAATCAACTCAAGCCACACTCCAGATTTCATCAATGGTCTGACGTAACCGTCAATGAAATGAAAGCCTTCTTTTCTCTGCATTTGAGTATGGGTCTGGTAGAGAAATCAGAGTTGGAGGATTATTGGGCCGAATATTGGCTAACAGCAACTCATGGATTTGGCAAGGTGATGTCCAGGAATAGATTCACAATGATTTTGTCTTTCCTTCATTTTGCCAACAATGAAGAGTATGTTGACAGGGGCCAGCCAGGCTATGACCGGTTATTCAAAATACGCCCGATCATCGATTTGATCATCCCCCGGTTTGCAGCAGTTTATGGTCCTTCTAAGCAGCTGTCACTGGATGAAATGACCATTGCATTCAAAGGGAAGTCAACCCTAAAGATGTATAACCCCAACAAACCAGACAAATATGGCTACAAAGTATTTGTTCTGACTGAAGCCAAGTCAGGCTATGTGCTACAGTGGTCCATGTACACTGGACAAAGTAGGCCAAAAGCGGAATTCGATGCCACGCACCTTATTGTCCGTAAGCTGATGGCCCCGTACACAGGGAAAGGTCATGAGGTGTACATGGACAGCTATTACACCTCACCAGCCATAGCAGAAGAGCTGGCAAGCAGTGATTCAGGGATGTGTGGGACTGTCAGCAGTAAGAGGAAGGGGATGCCAAAGGGCCTCACCCGAGAACAGTTACCCTTGAGCAAGGGAGATGACCCAGTCTTCATGCGGAAGGGGAAAATGTTAGCTTGTGCGTGGCATGATTCAAAGCGCTTCACAATGCTCTCTACACTCCATAGCAACACATGTGTCAGAAAACGCATTAGGTCCAAACACACGGCTAGTGGTTACAGGGATATAAATAAGCCTGCGTGTGTTGATGGTTACAACACATTCATGGGGGGTGTCGACACAGCAGATCAGAGAATGAAGACCTACCTCTTTCCCCATAGGTCAAGGAAGTGGTACAACAGAATTTTCAATGCCATTCTAAGTGTAAGCATGGTGAACGCTCACATCATTTACTGCCGCTGCACTGCTGCTCCTCACAAGTCCCTGAAAGTCTTTGTGCAGGATGTCATCACTGCTTTACTGGAAGGCTACTCCAGGAAAGAGGGCAACAAAGGCCGAAAGTCGTCCTCATTGGGAGACTTGCCACAGAGACTCACTGAGCGCCACTTTCTCTACAAGACTGATGATCACCCAGATTGTGTTGTTTGCTCTGATCGGACCCGCCCTAAAGGTCGCCGTCAGACAAAATACAGGTGTAGGCAGTGTGGGGTGGGTCTTTGTGTTGTACCCTGCTATGAGAGGTACCACACCACGAAACAATTCAAGAAGTGCCACCTGGATGAATAGGGATTCATTATCTCTACAGCAAAACGCCTACTACATAAATCTGCCTTCCCATCATCATTCCTATCATCTTGCCATTTATTAGTAACTAGGGCAGAGCCCGTAGAAGATGTGCCAGAGTACCGGCAATTGCAGGTTGTGCGGCCGATATATGTTTTGTTCATATAACATGGAATTTGGCACTGCACACACTCGTGCCATCAGGATGACACCCACCAAATTTGAGAGCAGTCGGATGAGTGGTTCGAGAGTAATGCGTGGAACAGACAGGCAGAGTGACACACAGACAGACGTTCCTTGTGTTAATAGATAGATAGATAGATAGATAGATAGATGATTTACACTGTTGATTTACTATTTCCCTGACCATTTATTATGGTACAATATTATTTTGTTATTTTTTTGCTCGTGTCCTTGTGATGTGTATGTCTTCCAGCTAAAAAAAAAAAACAACAAAAAGGAAATGTGACATTTCATGAAAATTCTAAATTGTCATGACGACGTCATAATATGAAAATTAGATGGATAAATGTAATCCCTATATGAACATTGGCCCATCCTTAGTATTTCTCTAATTGACAAAGTCTCTATCTCTTAACACTTTTAAGTTATAACCTTTTGAAATGAAGATGTCAAAATCAAACGTTTTAAGAAAAAACCTCTGGCGCCTAAAGGGTTAAAACTGTGAAGTGGAAAGTGGAGGTAAACTCTTCAAACAGCCAAGGACTAGAAGAGGACTATGGCATCTAAGCCTTTCTCAGAAGAGGATTTCTCCTGTCCTGTGTGGTGTGATATCTTCAAGGATCCTGTAATTCTTTCATGTAGTCACAGCATCTGTAAAGTCGTTCTGGGAAATTAAAGGATTCAGAGAATGTCCAGTCTGCAGGAGGAGGTCATCAATGGATCCTCCCCTAATCAGCCTGACTATAAAGAAGATCTGGGAAATTAAGGTATCTAGAGAATGTCCAGTCTGCAGGAGGAGGTCATCAAGGCAACGTCCTCCATGTAACCTCCACTTAAAGAACCTGTGTGAAACGTTCTTACAGGACAAACGTCGGAGAGCTTCAGCAGGGTTTGAGGTGCTCTGCAGTCCGCACAGTGAGAAACTCAAGCTCTTCTGTCTGGAGGACAAACAGCCTGTGTGTGTGGTGTGTAGAGACTCCAAAACACACAAACACCACAACTTCAGTCCCGTCAGTGAGGCTGCAGCAGATATGAAGGTATGCATGTTCAAATGATACTGGCAACTAGCTTCTACCTAGACAAGCTGTGGTGCAAGCAAGTCCACATATGGGTCTAAGCACCCACGTGGACCCAGGTTGAACCTATCCTATAATAATCCTGTATCTCTATTAACGGCTGTTCACTGTATCTCAGGTTCGCCAATCGGCTCTTTTCTACTACTCCTCCTTCTTTCCCACTCATTTCCTGATCATCTCTACTGTCCTGTCAAAAGTCAAAGGCCACAGAAACAAGCTTTAAAATCCTCACGTTTCCAACATTTACATTATGAAGTGGATATGCACACAATTAGGCCATTTTGGGTATTGAAGGGTAAATCTGTTAGACCTGTAGATACGGTTGCAGTAAAGTGTGTGTGTGCATTTCAGGAAGAGCTCAAGATCAAACTGGAGCCCCTAACAAAGAAATTGAAGACCGTTGAAGAAGTTAAACTCCTCTGTGATCAAACAGCAGCACACATTAAGGTGAGACATGGGTCAGCAACTGGACCTACAGTTAAGTTAAAGTAAATGTAATGATAATGTAGTGATGCTGTATTGTTATGTGTCATTGAAGACTCAGACCCAGCACACAGAGAAGCAGATGAAGATGGAGTTTGAGAAGCTTCATCAGTTTCTACGAGATGAAGAGGCAGCCAGGATAGCTGCACTGAGGGAGGAAGAGGAGCAGAAGAGTCAGATGATGAAGGAGAAGATTGAGAAGATGAGCAGAGAGATCTCATCTCTTTCAGGCACAATCAGAGCCATAGAGGAGCAGATGGGAGCTGATGATGTGACTCTTCTGCAGGTAAGAAGCAGTCTTGAGCTTTTCTACTTGAGTGTCACTGGTAGCTGCTGTGTGATTGGACAAAGAGAACTCAAAGCTGATGTGCCACAGATGTGTGAACACAGCAGGGGTCCATTAAGTTCAGGGATGTGATTCTTCCGGATTTATCCGGAAATCCGGATTTTCAGGCGTAAAAATGCGACCCTCGTGAATCATGCAAAATCGATGTTATTTTTTTAGGGGGGGGGTGGGGGGTGGTGGTGGTGGTATCTGTAGCCTAACACAGACCATTGCTGTAGGCTGAAAGTGCGCAGAATTTATGCATTTACATAACAATATTTACAAAATGTTCTCGGGGGAGACCAATAATATGCCGCTGACAATGACGACGGGTTTGGTGCTTATTTCATTCATCACTCCGCAAGCCTTGTCCGTAGTGGATTTCATTGAAAGTGAAAGCAGACTTGTTGATAAATGTTTGATGCAAGTTCGATGTGTGTGGTGAACTATTTGTTTCTTAGCTGAAGCGAAACGGTAAAGATCAAATTATTTATTAAAAAAGATATCATTAATGAAGTTGTTTTTTGGCTTTGCCACGCGTTCGCGTCCAGTTTGACGTGTCTGGATTTTCCGATAATGACAGCAATCTCGTGATGCTGATATTAACTTTTAATTTCTGCGCGTGTAAACTAGTCTAGGCTACTGTGCTTGAAGTTAGCTGTGACAGACTAGCCTACTGGTTTTCATCGTTTTAACCACAAAGCCTGTCTACCTTAGGTCTACTAAATTGTTTAGCTAACAATTGTCATTTCGCGTTTGTCCAACCGTTCACATCCGTGCGCCCCATGTCATTCAAAACATATTTCGGTATTAGGCCTAGTATATATGTCTATGCCTAGCCATCTGCAAACGTATGACGATAGTGCTGAGATATTGAGCTGAATGTTTAGTGGAAATGGCCTACTGTAGCATTGTGCTGATAGAAAAAAGTCGCCTATTTAAAGACACAGTCTGAATTTTAATCCTAGCTCTCCATTTAGTTAGTACGTGCACTTAGACAACTAGTGATGTAGCCTAGGCCTACTGTATAACAGTGCCTGTAATTTATTAGGAGGAGAGTTAGGACATGTTACTTTGGAAGCAGAGGGAGTGCTGCAATTTGATTTTCTTTGGAACTTACATACAACAACTTTCAAGCAACCTCTTCAATCAGCATCAGTGTCAATAGGCCTATGGTTCACTATATTGTACAGGACTAGAGGACTGTAAGGGCTATATGTTATCAAGTAGGCCTATACTAAATAATGTAGTCAAAATGATAACCTTATGTTGGTTTAAGTAAACAAAACATGTTATGAACTGAGAGAATACATGGTTCTACATCATTGTTGGCAAAATTATCATGATAGCCTACATATTTCAGCCATATCTGGTTTAGTCTTGAGTAGGCCTAGGTTACTTTTCTATAAATGAGTTTCTTTAGGCCTTAGCCTATAGACTATATTGTAATATTTTATAATGTTTGAAATATATTTATCAATAGTTCTCAAAAGTCATCAGATGTCGTGGGGTTATTTTTTAATTTTTTAATTTAAGGAGTCAAGTCAAGTGTTATTTATAGCACATTCAAATACAAACGGAGTTTACCCAAAGCGCTTTACATTGGAAGAAGTCAGGTTTGGGCAGGACAGTTGATAAAAGGGGCCCAGGGACACACAGGTCTAAAACAATATTATAGGAATAGAAAAAAAAGAACAACATAGAGTAACAGGTAAAGTAGAGTAAAACAAGAAAATAAAAAAATAGTAAACAAAAAAAAAGTAAGACGGAGGTTAAAAGCAGTAATTGAATTAAAACAAAATAAGTAAATAAAATAAATAAAATGAAATAAAAAGCAGTGGGGAATGCAGGGGGTGTTAAGGGTTGTTAAAAGCAAGAGTGGAAAGGTATGTCTTTAAATTACACTTAAAACTGGCAAGTTTGGTTGAGGACTTAAAGGAACACTTCACCGTTTTTTCATATTGAACTATGTTATTTCCTTAACTAAGACGAATTGATGCATACCTTTCACGTTTCAATACGTGCACTCACTGGCTCTGGTGCGCGGCGCTACTTTGATAGCTAGCCCAGTTCATTCATTAGGATCCAAACAGAGATGAAGTTAGAAGCGACCAAACACCTCCATGTTTTTTTTTTCTCTCTCTCCCTCTCTAGCAGCAGAACTGTCCAATCAGAATCCTCAACCCAAGCCCCTCCCTTCACTGACCTTATAGTTGAATGAGGAACAGAGTGGGAATGGAGACGGACAGACTGCAGTGATTGACAGCTTCTCTCTGAACTTTTTAATGGTACGAGGGTGTGAAATACTTATACTGCACAAACAACCCAACCATTTTCAGACACACGTTACGCTGTTTCACAATTTCATGGATTGAGTACATGGCTGAATCTTTTTCAGAGACTGACATGATCTTAAAACAGTGAAGTTGAAAGTGCAAGCGAGCTCTACAAACAGCTGTTGCAAAAGAGGGTCTACTAATAATAGAACTATGGCATCTAAACCGTTCTCAGAAGAGGATTTCTCCTGTCCTGTGTGCTGTGATATCTTCAGGGATCCTGTAGTCCTGTCATGTAGTCACAGTATCTGTAAAGGCTGTCTGCAGCAGTTCTGGGATACTAAAGGATCCAGAGAATGTCCAGTCTGCAGGAGGAGGTCATCAAAGGAACGTCCTCCGCTTAACCTCCACTTAAGGAACCTGTGTGAGATTTTCTTACAGGGGAGTCAGAGAGCTTCAGCAGGGTCTGAGGTGCTCTGCAATCTGCACAGTGAGAAACTCAAGCTCTTCTGTCTGGAGGATAAACATCCTGTGTGTGTTGTGTGCAGAGACTCAAAAATACACAAACACCACAACTTCAGTCCCATCAGTGAGGCTGCGCCAGATATGAAGGTAGGAATGTCCAAATGATACTGGCATCTAGCTGCTGCTTAGAGGAGCTGTGGTAGCCTGGTAAACCAAACTACCTTCCACTCATCCCTGCTCATCTCTACTGTCCTGTCACAAACTAAAGGCACAAGCCACATAATGAGCTTAAACATGCTTACAGACTTGCACACAATTTGCCTAATGAAGAACAATGAATTTGCATAATAATAAATGAATTCACACAATTATGTCATTTCAGTAACTAAAGGACAAATCTGCAGAAAGACCTGTAGATGTGCTTGCAGTATAAGTACAAGACTGCTTGTATTTCAGGAGGAGCTCAAGATCAAACTGGAGCCCCTAACAAAGAAATTGAAGACCTTTGAAGAAGTTAAACTCCTCTGTGATCAAACAGCAGCACACATTAAGGTGAGACATGGGTCAGCAACTGGACTTACAGTTAAGTTACAGTTGATGATAATGTAGTGATGTTGTGTTGTTATGTGTCATTGAAGACTCAGACTCAGCACACAGAGAAGCAGATGAAGATGGAGTTTAAGAAGCTTCATCAGTTTCTACGAGATGAAGAGGCAGCCAGGATAGCTGCACTGAAGAAGGAAGAAAAGCTAAATAGTTGGGTGATGAAGAAAAAGATTGAGAAGATGAGCAGAGAGATCTCATCTCTTTCAGCCACCATCAGAGCCATAGAAGAGCAGATGGGAGCTGATGATGTGACTTTTCTGCAGGTAAGAAGCAGTCTTATCTGAATTATCCAACACAAACATTCCACTCAAATCAATCAAAGCACGAGCAGCGGTTTCATAGCAACACATTTGAGTAAGTAAAGTAAGTAAAGAGTAGGTGAATGTCCAAGTTAATATGAGACGTATACACAAGTAAGCTGTACAAGTTACTGTATGCACAACCATCTCACCCTACATTATATTTACGACTTATGCAGAAGCCTCTCACTGAACTTGACTCCCGAGTGGAATCTACGGGCTAATTACAGCTGTGGTGATATCCTTTACCAACACCAGTCCCACTCGATCATATTACTTAATCATCTATTAAATGACGATAGAGATAAGTGTTTTTGTGGTCTGGGCCCATGAACTACAATGTGTAATTAAGTTGTGTATGAAGACACAGAAAGGCCTAATATTCAGAATTTCACCTGATTTATGGGTTTGTTAATTGCTCCATTCAGAGTTTGGATATGTTTGCATTAAGGTCAGTGTGATGTGAAATAGCAATATAATGCTTAAAGGGACACTTCACCGATTAGCATTACGCTTTGTATCTTTAGAAAACCAGTCATGTTTTTGAATGGTCGTGCATCATTCCCTCAGTTTGCCTTGAGATGGGAGAAATACGTATATGAATAGGACTTCCTGCATTCAATGATGTAAAATGATGATTTTTACATCATTGAAAGCAGGAAGTCCAACATTGAAATCTGTATTTCTCCCATCTCAAGGCAAACTGAGGGAATAATGCATGACTATTCAAAAACATGACTGGTTTTCTAAAGATACAAAGCTTAATGCTAATCGGTGAAGTGTCCCTGTAGCACCGCATTATGTAATAACACCGCATTATGTAATAATGTAATAAATATGCACGCCATTATGTAATAATTGCCGCATTTTGTAATATCTGCCGCATTATGTAATAAACTTTTTGAACGCAATATGTAATACATTTTGTGCATTATGTAATAAGTTATTACATATTGCGGTTGTTACTACATAATGCGGGTGTTGCGTTTTTTTTTTTTGCCAAATGTAACAATTGGTGCATTATGTAGTAACCAACCAAAATTTACATTTTCATTGATTAAAAACAGCATGATAATGTGTATTTTACTCAAAAATGCTAAGTAAGAGGACAGTATGTCAACTATTGCTCAGCTTACATTGTAACCATCCACCTTTTAACTTTGGTTGTGCTCATTTAAACGCACAAGGGGTTCTTTTCAATCATATTAGTCATTAGTCAGTCATACTGTATTAGTCATGAGTTCAAGTTTGGAGGTAAGTGCTTCTGATAGTTAACCAATTTATTGTCAACTGGATGATGAATGACTGCAATTCTGTAGGCAAGATGGGTGTGCTATGCATTCTGTTTTCTGTTGTCAGATATTATTATATTATTGGCTAAGTTAGCTGGTGTTGACATAGCCAACCATAAGCTAAGCTAACACATATTAACATAAAAGGTTTTCTTTTCAAGTTCATTGAGGACACAGTATCTCAGTACAACAAAACAAAATGAATAATAATAGATATAGCCGCAAGAGGCGATGGCGGGCCAGGACATTTCGGAATCTATAAAAGCAATACGTAGTTGTTGGTGGGCATGTGCATTCGCAACACACTTGCCCACCAAATTTGGTTAATTTTCATCAATGTATGTGTCAACCACAACAGACAACAGGCTAGGTGGGGTTATAGAGTCCCTAAGCCACACCCTAGGCCAGAGCTCTGTCTCTGACTAAGGCTTAGTTCACACTGGCAGTCGAAATCCGATTTTTTGCTTACGGATTGTATCTAGCTTGAATTTTGAGTAGTCTGAACTGCACAAAACCGCATGAAATAATGCTGATTCGCACCACATACGAAGGTGGTTTCAATATCACTTACTATAGGATATGACTCAATCTGAACAGTCGAACTACTTGAATAGGATTTCAGGAGTGATGGAAGTGATTAATTGATTGATTCAGCGCGTGCGCCAGGCCATGAGAGCAGTCAGTCAGAAAGATCAGATTCTGATCGGATATGCAAGACATCGGATTTCGACTGCCAGTGTGAACTAAGCCTAACTGCAGCAATAACACACAAGCCTACCTAATTGTCGTGAATTAATGTGTCAACCATAATAGACAATGTGCTAGGTGGCGCTATAGTGTCCCTAAGCCACACCCTAGGCCAGAGTTCTGTCTTTGACTAGCGGCAGCAATAACACACAAGCCCACCAAATTTGGTTAATTTCATGAATGTTTGTGTCAACCACAATAGACAATGCGCTAGGTGGCACTATAAAGTCCTTAAGCCACACCCTAGGCCAGAGCTCTGTCTCTGACTAGCAATAACACACAAGCCCACCAAATTTGGTTAATTTTTGTGAATGTATGTGTCAACCACAACAGACAATGCGCTAGGTGGCGCAAAAGAGTCCCTAAACCACACCCTAGGCCAGAGCTCTGTCTTTGACTAGCGGTAGCAATAACACACAAGCCCACCACATTTGATTAATTTTCGTGAATGTATGTGTCAACCACAACAGCCATCACACTAGGTGTCGCTATAGAGTCCCTAAGCCACACCCTAGGCCAAAGCTCTGTCTCTGACTAGCAATAGCAATAACATACAAGCCCACCAAATTTGGCTAATTTTGTGAATGTATGTGTCAACCACAACAGACGACACGGCATTATAGAGTCCCTATGCCACTCCCTAGGCTAGAGCTCTGTCTCTGACTAGCAATAGCAATAACACATGTGCCCACCAAATGTGGCTCATTTTCGTGAATGTATGTGTCAACCACAACAGATAACGTGCTGCTAGGTGGCGCTATGGAGTCCCTAAGCCACACCCTAGGCCAAAGCTCTGTCTCTGATTAGCGATAGCAATAGCACACAAGTCCACCAAATTTGGTTCATTTTCGTGAATGTTTGTGTCAACCACAACAGATAACGTGCTGCTAGGTGGCGCTATAGAGTCCCTAAGCCACACCCTAGGCCAAAGCTCTGTCTCTGATTAGCGATAGCAATAACACACAAGTCCACCAAATTTGGTTCATTTTCGTGAATGTTTGTGTCAACCACAACAGATAACGTGCTGCTAGGTGGCGATATAGAGTCCCGAAGCCACACCTTAGGCCAGAGCTCTGTCTCTGATTAGCAGAAGCAATTCCACATGTAGCTGCCAGGTTACATCCAATTTAAAACCTTTTTTCTGCCTATAACACCAACTTCCTGTTTCTTAATAAGACGCCATAATTCAAAATTTCGCCATTTCAATATACTTCGAAAATTCAAAAATCTGGTCGCAGTTCCTCTTGAGAAACCCCTCAAGATCATTTTAGAGCTTATATGACATGATTTCGATAAACCGTCTAGGAGAAGTGTTTCAAAATATGTGATGTGCAAAAATCATAATCATTACTCAAATTCTAAAAATTGAATTTAATAGAACACACATGTCCACCAAATCTGGGCCATTTTCGTGAATGTATGTGTCAACCACAACAGACAACACATTAGGTGGCGCTATAGAGTCCCTGAGCCACATCCTTGGCCAGAGCTCTGTCACTTTAATAGTGTTACCAATTCCACACATAGCTGCCAAATTTCAAGAATTTCAGAGCATGCCAAGTTGGTGAAAAAAAGGCAAAACGTGGCCCGGAAGAAATTTAATCTGAGCAAAAACAATGAGGCCTTGCACCTACGGTGCAGCCGCTTCAGCGGCCGCACCTCGGTGCTCGGGCCCTAATAACTTATGTTTAAACATTGCCATACACTAGCAGGCCTTGCCTAGCCAGTAATAGACACCATGAGTCCCAATCAGTACCTTGCAGGAGGAGCAATATCAAGTAGTGGCTTAGGCTAAGTGCCTGAACAGCATAAATCAAATGGAATTCTGATAGGCAGTTCCCTCTATACTGATAGTTTGGCTATATGTGTGTGAAATGTGAGTCATGGCCTGTTTTACTGTAGGTAAAGAACATTGGTAAAGTTCACTTTATTATTCTGCAGTTCCATTGTGTGATCAGTGTGTTAGGCTGTATGTTGCAGCTGAATTGTTTTTCATTTAGTTGCTTAAATACTTAATTGCATTGTTAAATTAATACTTATTTGTAAGCATTAATTTTGAGTAAAATACACATTATTAAGCTGTTTTTATTCAATGAAAATCTCAATTTCGGTTGGTTATTACATAATGCACCAATTGTTACATTTGGCAAAAAAAAAAAAAACGCAACACCCGCATTATGTAGTAACAACCGCAATATGTAATAACTTATTACATAATGCAGCAAAATGTATTACATATTGCGTTCAAGAAGTTTATTACATAATGCGGCAGATTATTACAGAATGCGGCAATTATTACATAATGGCGTGCACATTTATTACATTATTACATAATGCGGTGTTATTACATAATGCGGTGCTACAGTCCCTTTAATGTATTTCACCCTTTATTTTTCTCCAGAACTACAAGAGCACAGTGGAAAGGTGAGTGATCTGCCTCCTGTCTCTTTCTCTTCTCTGTGGTTCTGAACCCAAACCCACAGCAGCACTGACTCCTGAATGTTATTCCAGAGCCCAGTGCACACTGCAGGATCCAGAGAGGGTTTCAGGAGCTCTGATCAATGTGGCAAAGCACCTGGGCAACCTGAAGTTCAGAGTCTGGGAGAAGATGCAGGAGACTGTTCAATACAGTGAGTGCACACACACACAAACACACACACACACACACACACACACACACACACACACACACACACACACACACACACACACACACACACACACACACACACACACACACACACACACACATAGCTGAATACAAATGCATTTTTGTATGGATACACTCAACAGGCATCAAACACAGACACACACACACTCACACACACACACACACACACACACTCTCAAGGTCTTCATAGAAGTGCTGCAATTAAACATGGAAACGCAGCCAGAACAAGCGGTGTGTCGAAACACACACACACACACACACACACACACACACACACACACACACACGCACACACACACAGATGTGCACAAACACCCACAAACATGGAAACGCATGCAGCCAGACCGTGTGGTGTGTTGAAACACTCCAAGCACATCTGTACAGGTGTTGCTGGGGAGGGAGGCGGCAGAATGAGTAAATGCATCACACAGTACACAGCTGTGCAGCATCTTTGCTGCAGGTACCAAACCACTGTCAGGTGATGTTACTCAAGAAGAGAACACCTGGTACCAGCCCTATTGATAATGACCATCACTCACATCCTCATCAGTCAGTCCTATTGATAATGACCATCATTCACATCCTCATCACTCAGTCCTATTGATAATGACCATCATTCACATCCTCATCACACATCACTCAGTCCTATTGATAATGACCATCATTCACATCCTCATCACTCAGTCCTATTGATAATGACCATCATTCACATCCTCATCACACAGTCCTATTGATAATGACCATCATTCACATCCTCATCACACACCACTCAGTGTTCAGCTCATGTGTGTGTTCTTTCTCTCTGCAGCTCCTGTGACTCTGGATCCCAACACTGCACACCCTCGACTCATCCTGTCTGAGGATCTGACCAGTGTGAGAATTGATAAGAGGCAGCAGCTTCCTGATAACACAGAGAGATTTGATTACTATGCCAGTGTCCTGGGCTCTGAGGGCTTTAACTCAGGGACTCACTGCTGGGATGTGGAGGTTGGAGAAAACACACTGTGGGAGGTGGGTGTGATGACAGAGTCGGCCCAGAGGAAGGGAGACTATCTCTCCATGAGTGGACGCTGGTGTGTGTTGTATGCTGGTGCTACATATAGTGCATGTGCTCTACCTCATGCCCTCACTGACCTCACAGTGCAGCAGAAACTCCAGAGGATCAGAGTGCAGCTGGACTGGGACAGAGGAGAGCTGTCATTCTCTAACCCTGATAATAACACACACCTACACACTCTCACACACACTTTCACTGAGAGAGTGTTTCCATACTTAAATGGCAGTGTAGAGTCTCCTCTGAGGATGTTACCAGTGAAGGTCTCAGTTAGAGTAGAGCAGCCCAGTTAGAGCTGATGGTGTCTCTGTGTGGACCAGAACTGATCAGCATGAGGAGATGAATCAGTTAGAGGAGACTCTGAGAGAAAACACCACTGTGGACTGAGAGAAATCACCAGCATCAGACACACACTCTTCTCCCATGGGATCATTTGACATTCATTGTACACTCTCCACATTTTTAATGTTGTGTAATAACAGTTTTGTGACATGTAATGACGTATGCATCCATTAGAATTCTGTCAGCACCTGATCAGGTGTGAGCAATCAGGTGAAGACTGTCTGATGGTCTCGTAGCACCCAAAGGCTGTTGCACTACCACTGCAAGGCCAGCAGGGGGCAGAGTGCCACAGCATAGCAGGCATGATGAGGGGGTGGGATGAGAGGCAAAGACACAATGGGGCAACATGTACAGTGTGTTGATGATGACCCTGCTCATAGGCTTCAATGTAAATTCATCAATAATAAATGGGACACTCACTGTTTGAGACGTGTGGAATTAATCAGAAATAAATATATTCTATTACCAGTGTGATTTCCTTGATGATTCTAACTTTTATAAAACTTTGCTTTCTCCGTACAGCACCCTTGAGGATGATTTGAATATTTTAGCTATATTGATCAGTCTGATTTTAGGCTTCAATGTAAATAAATCAATAATCTTGTATAATAATAATAATAATACTTGTGTCACAGATAGTTCAATAGACAATATCAAAACATTTTTCCAATGTTTCTGTTCCAGTAGCCAGTAACATTAACACTGCAGCTAATCCCAGTTGGCACGATATAAACCAGTGCAGTGGTGTAGTAATAATCTAAATGGGATTATGCACACATAATGCATACAGCACAGACACAACACATCAGTGCACATCAGTGGTCACTGGTGATGGCGCACTATCATGGGGTATGGACCTTACTGGATACTGGGGGACAATTTATGAAAATAGATATTGTTTTCTAGTTTTGTGTTCATGATTGTTTCCATAACGGTGGACAAAGGATTAAAGGATTATCAAGGATTAAATTACTAAAATGTAAAAAGTCAGGAAAACAACAAATGTAAGTGTCAAAGTAGCCTACGATATCAACTTTGTAGAGTATAACTTCCACTGTACCGTGGTCATGTAGTCAAGTTGTTAATGCTGGGATAATATTACTTTGCTGCTTTACAAATCTTGATTAAAACATATCAAAGTATTTACCGGTCTCGTAAGGTAAATTGAACTACACTAACATTTCAGCTGCACTTCTGTCATTGGAGGTAGTACTGAGAAATGACAAAACAAATGTGTTGTTTTCCTGATATTATGAATGGGTGTTTACCTGTTTACTCTTTTGTTCTATTCCTGAGTTATGTGTACATGTAGGCTATTCTGTGAATGTGTCCTTCATTATTCACTGTACTGTTATGGGAAGGGTATTAGATAGACAGTTCATACATTTTTTTTTTTTTTTTTTTAAAAAAGCCTTTTTTGTGTTCAGCTGTGGTGCACTGCAGAGAGCTGTGAGTGGCAGTTATATAGTCGGACAGGCCAAAAGTCCAAACGTCTCTCCCTCGTACATATCTCTCTCATTCGATCTTGTGCATTGCAGCAGAGCTGGCCAATCAGAATCCTTCTGTGAATTTGCGGTTTGGGAAATGTAGTTTGAGATTTGGGATTTGTGTTTAGCTTTGAGAAAAGGCTGTTTGACCTCATGCTGTAATATTACTGATACTGATGTAACCTTTTCTGTGGATGTGTGGGTCTGGCCCCATTATTCACGGTGCTGGCAAGGGCATTGATTAGACAGAAGAATCATGTTGTTCAAAACTGGGTTTGTGTTCACTTATGGGAACAGACAAGCCACTAGATGTGTGTTTTATGAGCTATAATCTCTTGGTAGGGCAGACCAAAAGTCAAAGTCCCTCTCTCCCTCTGCCTCCCTGTCTCTCTCTCTCTCTCTCTCTCTCTCTCTAGTAGCAGAGCTGGCCAATCAGAATCTTTAACCCAAGCCCCTCCCTCCACCTCACCTGTAGTTGAATGAGGAAGTGTATGGGGAACTGAGGTGGACGGACGGCTTCTCTCTGAACTCTAAAAAGGTATGAGGGTGTAAAATGCTTATACTGCATAAGTAAACAAACTGTTGATATTCCAGATACATGTAATAGAATCTGACTCTTGCGGATTCATTGTGGTGGTGTTTTCCTTTTCAGAGACTGGCATGATCCTCAAACTGTGAATTTGAAAGTGAAAGCAAAGTATGCAAACTGTATAAACAACTATAGCAAAATAGAGACTACTATGGCATCTAAACCTTTCTCAGAAGAGGATTTCACCTGTCCTGTGTGCTGTGACATCTTCAAAGACCCTGTGCTGCTGTCATGTAGTCACAGCTTTTGCAAAGCCTGTCTGCAGCAGTTCTGGGAGAGCAAAGGATCCAGAGAATGTCCAGTATGCAGGCGAAGGTCGTCAAGGGAACGTCCTCCATGTAACCTCCACTTAAAGAACATGTGTGAGACTTTCTTACAGGACAAACATCGGAGAGCTTCAGCAGGGTCTGAGGTGCTCTGCAGTCTGCACAGTGAGAAACTCAAGCTCTTCTGTCTGGATGATAAACAGCCTGTGTGTCTGGTGTGTAGAGACTCCAAAACACACAAACACCACAACTTCAGTCCCGTCAGTGAGGCTGCACCAGATATGAAGGTAGGAATATTCAATACGACAGCTATAGCTGCTACCAACTGTGGTCCAAGCGAGACCATATTTAGGTCTAAGTGCCCACGGGTACCCAGGTTGAACTCTGACCCAAGGTCATTTGCCAACCCTAATCCCATCTATCCCTCAGGGTCAATTGTACTACTATGTAAATATCCTGATAATCTCTACTGTCCTGTTACAAGCCAAAAGCCACAGAAACAAGTCTTGCACAGAAACAAAATCCTTAAAGTCTTGCACAACATTTACATTATGAAGAATGGATTATGAAGTTGATATGCACACAATTAGGTCATTTTGGGCATTGAAGGGTGAATCTGTTAGACCTGCAGCAGTTGCAGTAAAGTGTGCTTGTATTTCAGGAGGAGCTCAAGATCAAACTGGAGCCCCTAACAAAGAAACTGAAGACCTTTGAAGAAGTTAAACTCCTCTGTGATCAAACAGCAGCACACATTAAGGTGAGACATGGGTCAGCAACTGGACTTACAGTTAAGTTACAGTTGATGATAATGTAGTGATGTTGTGTTGTTATGTGTCATTGAAGACTCAGACCCAGCACACAGAGAAGCAGATGAAGATGGAGTTTGAGAAGCTTCATCAGTTTCTACGAGATGAAGAGGCAGCCAGGATAGCTGCACTGAGGGAGGAAGAGAAGCAGAAGACTCGGATGATGAAGGGGAAGATTGAGAAGATGAGCAGAGAGATCTCATCTCTTTCAGGCACAATCAGAGCCATAGAAGAGCAGATGGGAGCTGATGATGTGACTTTTCTGCAGGTAAGAAGCAGTCTTGAGCTTTTCTACTTGAGTGTCACTGGTAGCTGCTGTGTGATTGGACAAAGAGAACTCAAAGCTGATGTGCTACAGATGTGTGAACACAGCAGGGTTCCATCATGGAGCTCTATGAGATCAGAGCTGTGCATTATGACATCAGCACTCTAGAGGGTCAGCGCAGCGCTAGTGGACCATAGTGGACATGAACTGATGCACTTCATAGAGAACACAGCTGTAGTGGACCATAGTGGACATGAACTGATGCACTTCATAGAGAACACAGCTGTAGTGGACCATAGTGGACATGAACTGATGCACTTCATAGAGAACACAGCTCTAGTGGACCATAGTGGACATGAACTGATGCGCTTCATAGAGAACACAGCTCTAGTGGACCATACTGGACATGAACTGATGCACTTCATAGAGAACACAGCTCTAGTGGACCATAGTGGACATGAACTGATGCACTTCATAGAGAACACAGCTCTAGTGGACCATAGTGGACATGAACTGATGCACTTCATAGAGAACACAGCTCTAGTGGACCATAGTGGACATGAACTGATGCACTTCATAGAGAACACAGCTCTAGTGGACCATAGTGGACATGAACTGATGCACTTCATAGAGAACACAGCTCTAGTGGACCATAGTGGACATGAACTGATGCACTTCATAGGGAACGAAGGCATTTCCATTGGATAGCAACAATTAGATCCAGTCAAATTGGTTGTTAATTTCTGATTGGACGAAAGACAATCTATTATGTCAAGACCTCCTCAGATATTTTACAGCTATATAGTAGTTACTCCACATGTTGCGCTGAATTATTTAACCCAAACATTCCATTCAATCAAAGCACAAGCAGCGGTTTCATAATGACACATTTGAGTAAGTGAAGTAAGTAAAGAGTAGGTGAATGTCCAATTTAATATGAGACGTATAGACATGGAAGCTGTACAAGTTACTGTATGCGCACAACCATCTCACCCTACAGTCACATTATATTTACCACTTACTGTATGCACAAGCCTCTCACTGAACTTGACTCCCCAGTGGAATCTACAGGTACATTACAGCCGTGGTGATATCCTTTACCAACACCAGTCCCACTCCATATTATTTAATTATATTTAAAAATGAGATAAGGGTTTTATTGTGGTCTGGGCCCATAGACTACAACGTTTCTACGGACTAATTAGTCCACTCCATCATATTACTTAATCATTTAGTAAATGATAGATCTGTTTGCATTAAGGTCAGTGTGTAGTGAAATAACAATGTAATGCTTAATGTATTTCATCCTTTATTTTTCTCCAGAACTACAAGAGCACAGTGGAAAGGTGAGTGATCTGCCTCCTGTCTCTCTCTCTTCTCTGTGGTTCTGAACCCAAACCCACAGCAGCACTGACTCCTGAATGTTATTCCAGAGCCCAGTGCACACTGCAGGATCCAGAAAGGGTTTCAGGAGCTCTGATCAATGTGGCAAAGCACCTGGGCAACCTGAAGTTCAGAGTCTGGGAGAAGATGCAGGAGACTCTTCAGTACAGTGAGTGCACACACACACACACACACACACACACACACACACACACACACACAGCTGCATACAAATGCATTTTCTATACACAACAGGCACCAAACACACACGAACACACTCATACTGTACATACATATGCACACACATACACACACATGTGCATGCGCACACACACACACACCCAGCTGCATACAAATGCATTTTCATATGGATACACTCAACAGGCACAAAACACACACACACACACACAAACTCATACTGTATTATGCACACACATACACACACATGTGCACATGCGCATGCGCGTACGCACGCACGCACGCACGCACGCACGCACGCACGCACGCACGCACGCACGCACGCACGCACGCACGCACGCACGCACGCACACACACACACACACACACACACTCTCAAGGTCTTCATAGAAGTGCTGCAATCAAACATGAAAATGCAGCCAGACCGTGTGGTGTGTTGAAACACTCCAAGCACATCTGTACAGGTGTTGCTGGGGAGGGAGGCGGGAGAATGAGTAAATGCATCACACAGTACACAGCTGTGCAGCATCTTTGCTGTAGGTACCAAACCACTGTCAGGTCATGTTACTCAGAGAACACCTGGTACCAGTCCTATTGATAATGACCATCATTCACTTCCGCACCACTCAGTGTTCAGTTCATGTGTGTGTTCTTGCTCTCTGCAGCTCCTGTGACTCTGGATCCCAACACTGCACACCCATGTCACATCCTGTCTGAGGATCTGACCAGTGTGAGACGTGGTGATGAGAAACAGCAGCTTCCTGATATCCCAGAGAGATTTGATAAGTGGGCCAGTGTGCTGGGCTCTGAGGGCTTTAACTCAGGGACTCACTGCTGGGATGTGGAGGTTGGAGAGAACATACGGTGGCAAGTGGGTGTGATGACAGAGTCTCTCCAGAGGAAGGGAGACTACACCTCCATGAGTGGATGGTGGTGTGTGTTCTATACTGGTGCTGCATATGGAGCATGTGCTCCTCCTCATGACTCCACTGTCCTCACAGTGCAGCAGAAACTCCAGAGGATCAGAGTGCAGCTGGACTGGGACAGAGGAGAGCTGACATTCTCTGACCCTGATAATAACACACACCTACACACTCTCACACACACTTTCACAGAGAGAGTGTTTCCATACTTTAACTCTGGTAAATTTCCAATGACAATCTTACCAGTGAAGGTCTCAGTTAGAGTAGAGCAGCCCAGTTAGAGCTGATAGTGTCTCTGTGTGGACCAGAACTGATCAGCATGAGGAGATGAATCAGTTAGAGGAGACTCAGAGAGAAAACACCACTGTGGACGGAGAGAAATCACCAGCATCACACACACCCTCTTCTCCCATGGGATCATTTGACATTCATTGTACACGCTCCACCTTTTTAAATGTTGTGTAAGGGATAAAGGTTTATGACATGTAATGACGTATGCATCCATCAGAGTCTGCTTCAGAGGAATGGAACAGCTTTGTGTTCTGTCAGCACCTGATCAGGTGTGAGCAATCAGGTGATGACTGGTCTGATGGTCTCGTAGCACCCAAAGGCTGTTGCACTGCCACTGCAAGGCCAGCAGGGGGCAGAGTGCCACAGCATAGCAGGCATGATGAGGGGGTGGGATGAGAGGCAAAGACACAATGGGGCAACATGTACTGTACAGTGTGTTGATGATGACCCTGCTCATAGGCTTCAATGTGAATACATGAATAATAAATGGGACACTCACTGTTTGAGACGTGTGGAATTAATCAGAAATAAATATATTCTATTACCAGTGTGATTTCCTTGATGATTCTAACTTTTATTAAACTGTGCTTTCTCCGTACAGCACCCTTGAGGATGATTTGAATATTTAAGATATTGATCAGTCTGATTTTAGGCTTCAATTGAAATACATGAATAATCTTGCATGTGTCACACATAGTTCAATAGACGATATCAAAAAATGTTCCTATGTTTCTGTTCCAGTAGCCAGTAACATTAACACTGCAGCTAATCCCAGTTGGCATGATATAAACCAGTGGAGTGGTGTAGTAATAATCTAAATGGGATTACGCACACATAATGCATGCAGCACAGACACAACACATCAGTGCACATCAGTGATCACTGGTGATGGCGCACTATCATGGGGTATAGACCTGACTGGATACTGGGGGACAATTTATGAAAATAGATATTGTTTTCTAGTTTTGTGTTCATGATTGTTTCCATAACGGCGGGCAAAGGATGAAAGGATTAAATTACTAAAATGTAAAAAGTCAGGAAAACAAAAAAATTAAGTGTCAAAGTAGCCTACAATATCAACTTTGTATAACTTCCACTGTACCGTGGTCATGTAGTCAAATTGTTAATGCTGGGATAATATTACTTTGCTGCTTTACAAATGTTGATTAAAACGTATCAAAGTATTTACCGGTCTCGTAAGGTAAATTGAACTACACTAACATTTCAGCTGCACTTCTGTCATTGGAGGTTGCACTGAGAAATGACAAAACAAATGTGTTGTTTTATGAATGGGTGTTTACCTGTTTACTCTTTTGTTCTATTCCTGAGTTATGTGTACATGTAGGCTGTTCTGTGAATGTGTCCTTCATTATTCACTGTACTGTTTTGGGAAGGGTATTAGATAGACAGTTCATAAAAAAAATACAAAAATAAAGCCTTTTTTGTGTTCAGCTGTGGTGCAATGCAGAGAGCTGGGAATGGCAGTTATAGGCTACTGTATCTTGGTCGGACAGGCCAAAAGTCCAAACGTCTCTCCCTCGTACATATCTCTCTCATTCGATCTTGTGCATTGCAGCAGAGCTGGCCAATCAGAATCCTTCTGTGAATGTGTCGTTTGGGGAGTGTAGTTTGAGATTTGGGATTTGTGTTTAGTTTTGAGAAAGGGCTGTTTGACCTCATGCTATAATATTACTGATACTGATGTAACCTTTTGTGTGAGTGTGTGGGTCTGGCCTCATTATTCACGGTGCTGGCAAGGGCATTGATTAGACAGAAGAATCATGTTGTTCAAAACTGGGTTTGTGTTCAGTTGTGGGAACAGACAAGCCACTAGTTGAGTGTTTTATGAGGTATAATCTCTTGGTAGAGCAGACCAAAAGTCAAAAGCCGTGTTCAAGTTCAACTCCAAATGACCTTTTGCAGCAACGAGAGCTGCCGGTGGCAGCAGGGGCGGGGATGCAAACGCTGCTATGAAGTTGTACACTCTCTACTTCCCGTAGTGTAGACTTGGCTAGACTTGACCATGTGACGAATCACGAGGCACGGACCCGCACGGACTCTTGTGGACATGGGGAGGCATCTAAACACCTGCACACACGTCAGGGATGTAAAAGCCAATTAGGGCAAAGACCTGACGTCATGAAGGCAGGGTCTAGGCTCCGCTGCTCTCCGCAGTACCTCCAGACCGGCTGCTCTTTTGCGGAGCAGCCGCCTGGCCACGCCTTGCTCCCGCGATAAGTTGAGGCCATGTGATACCGACTGCCGAGTCGAAAACACGCCCATCTAGACCATCGTGGACAGATTTTTAACCACGTGCATCTTGTGCTGCGCAGTTTTTGTGCTGCGCAGCCAACTTGAACGCGCCTAATAGGCGTGTTCAAGTTCAACTCCAAATGACCTTTTGCAGCAACGAGAGCTGCCGGTGGCAGCAGGGGCGGGGATGCAAACGCTGCTATGAAGTTGTACACTCTCTACTTCCCGTAGTGTAGACTTGGCTAGACTTGACCATGTGACGAATCACGAGGCACGGACCCGCACGGACTCTTGTGGATATGGGGAGGCATCTAAACACCTGCACACACGTCAGGGATGTAAAAGCCAATTAGGGCAAAGACCTGACGTCATGAAGGCAGGGTCTAGGCTCCGCTGCTCTCCGCAGTACCTCCAGACCGGCTGCTCTTTTGCGGAGCAGCCGCCTGGCCACGCCTTGCTCCCGCGATATGTTGAGGCCATGTGATACCGACTGCCGAGTCGAAAACACGCCCATCTAGACCATCGTGGACAGATTTTTAACCACGTGCATCTTGTGCTGCGCAGTTTTTGTGCTGCGCAGCCAACTTGAACGCGCCTAATAGGCGTGTTCAAGTTCAACTCCAAATGACCTTTTGCAGCAACGAGAGCTGCCGGTGGCAGCAGGGGCGGGGATGCAAACGCTGCTATGAAGTTGTACACTCTCTACTTCCCGTAGTGTAGACTTGGCTAGACTTGACCATGTGACGAATCACGAGGCACGGACCCGCACGGACTCTTGTGGATATGGGGAGGCATCTAAACACCTGCACACACGTCAGGGATGTAAAAGCCAATTAGGGCAAAGACCTGACATCATGAAGGCAGGGTCTAGGCTCCGCTGCTCTCCGCAGTACCTCCAGACCGGCTGCTCTTTTGCGGAGCAGCCGCCTGGCCACGCCTTGCTCCCGCGATAAGTTGAGGCCATGTGATACCGACTGCCGAGTCGAAAACACGCCCATCTAGACCATCGTGGACAGATTTTTAACCACGTGCATCTTGTGCTGCGCAGTTTTTGTGCTGCGCAGCCAACTTGAACGCGCCTAAAGTCTCTCCCTCTCTATCTCTTTCTCCCTCCCTCTCTCATATTTAAGCAGAGCTGTCCAATCAGAATCCTCAACCCAAGCCCCTCCCTCCACCTGACCCTGTAGTTGAATGAGGAAGTGGGGAACAGAGACAGACGGACTGCAGTGATGGACGGCTTCTCTCTGAACTCTAAAAAGGTAAGAGGTTATAAAATACCTACACTACATAAGCAAACAAACTGTTGTCATTCCAGATACATGCAATGAAGTTTGTTAGGCTTGTGTGGATTCATTGTGTTTATTTTTCTTTTCAGAGACTGACATGATCCTCAAACTTTGAATTTGAAAGTGAAAGCAAACACTGTACACACTTTATAAACAACTATAGCAAACTAAAGACTACTAGGAACAGGACTATGGCGTCAAAACACTTCTCAGAAGAGGATTTAGCCTGTCCTGTGTGCTGTGACATCTTCAAAGACCCTGTGCTGCTGTTATGTAGTCACAGCTTCTGTAAAGTCTGTTTGCAGCAGTTCTGGGAAACTAAACGATCCAGAGAATGTCCAGTCTGCAGGAGAAAATCATCAATGGAACATCCTCCTCTTAACCGCCATTTAAGGAACCTGTGTGAAACCTACTTACATGAGAGAAGTCAGAGAGCTTCAGCAGGGTCTGAGGTGCTCTGCAGTCTGCACAGTGAGAAACTCAAGCTCTTCTGTCTGGAGGACACACAGCCTGTGTGTCTGGTGTGTAGAGACTCCAAAACACACAAACACCACAACTTCAGTCCCATCAGTGAAGCTGCACCAGATATGAAGGTAAAAATGTTCAAATGATTCTGGCAATAAGCTGTTACTTAGAGGAGCTATGGTGCAAGCGAGACAACATTTGACTGACCCGTGGTCATTTCCCAACCCAAATCCCATCTCTCGCACAAAGACATTTCAACTTCTACTATCTCCCACTCAATTCCTGATCATATCTACTGTCCTGTTACAAGACAAAATCCACAGAAATAAGAATCCTTCAGATCCTGCAAAAAATTTACATTATGGAGAATGAATTACAATGTGAATATGCACACAATTAGCTTATTTTGAAAAGGTAAATCTATTAGACCTACAGAACAGTAAAGTGTGTTTGTATTTCAGGAGGAGCTCAAGATCAAACTGGAGCCCCTAACAAAGAAACTGAAGACCTTTGAAGAAGTTAAACTCCTCTGTGATCAAACAGCAGCACACATTAAGGTGAGACATTGGGTCAGCAACTGGACTTACAGTTAAGTTAGTTGATGATAATGTAATGATGTTGTGTTGTTATGTGTCACTGAAGACTCAGACCCAGCACACAGAGAAGCAGATGAAGATGGAGTTTGAGAAGCTTCATCAGTTTCTACGAGATGAAGAGGCAGCCAGGATAGCTGCACTGAGGGAGGAAGAGGAACAGAAGAGTCAGATGATGAAGGAGAAGATTGAGAAGATGAGCAGAGAGATCTCAACTCTTTCAGACACAATCAGAGCCATAGAAGAGCAGATGGGAGCTGATGATGTGACTTTTCTGCAGGTAAGAAGCAGTCTTGAGCTTTTCTACTTGAGTGTCACTGGTAGCTGCTGTGTGATTGGACAAAGAGAACTCAAAGCTGATGTGCTACAGATGTGTGAACACAGCAGGGCTCCATCAAGGGCCAGTCACATTACAGGCGGCATGCGCTGCGCTCACCGCTAGAATGCTCTAGGTTAATTAACGTTCTTACGATTGTTGTTGTGGTTACCGCTGGGTTCCGCGCAAAAGACCATTGACTTACAGCGCGCCACGGTCAAAGTTCAACATATTTCAACTTTGACCGCGGTAGCGCAAGAGCGGCAAAACGGCAAAAATGCCGCCATACTGAGCGCAGCGGCAGACCAGTTCTTGCGCTCTCAACCCATTGAAAGTAATGGGTTTCATAGCGCATGCCGCATCTGATGTGACTGGCCCTTCATGGAGCTCTATGAGTGCAGAGCTGTGCATTATGACATCAGCACTCTAGAGGGTCAGCGCAGCTCTAGTGGACCATAGTGGACATGAACTGATGCACTTCATAGAGAACACAGCTCTAGTGGACCATAGTGGACATGAACTGATGCACTTCATAGAGAACACAGCTCTAGTGGACCATAGTGGACATGAACTGATGCACTTCATAGGGAACACAGCTCTAGTGGACCATAGTGGACATGAACTGATGCACTTCATAGAGAACACAGCTCTAGTGGACCATAGTGGACATGAACTGATGCACTTCATAGAGAACACAGCTCTAGTGGACCATAGTGGACATGAACTGATGCACTTCATAGAGAACACAGCTCTAGTGGACCATAGTGGACATGAACTGATGCACCTCATAGAGAACACAGCTCTAGTGGACCATAGTGGACATGAACTGATGCACTTCATAGAGAACACAGCTCTAGTGGACCGTAGTGGACATGAACTGATGCACTTCATAGAGAACACAGCTCTAGTGGACCATAGTGGACATGAACTGATGCACTTCATAGGGAACGCAGATATTTCCATTATACAATAACAACAATTGGATCCAGTCAAATTGGTTGTTAATTTCTGATTGGACGAAAGTCAATCTACGGTATCAAGTCAAGACCTCTCCACTCAGATCGTTTACAGCTAATCACTCCACATATTGCACTGAATTATCCAAAGCAAACCTTACTTTAAATCAAAGCACGAGCAGCGGTTTCATAACGACACATTTGAGTAAGTAAAGTAAGTAGTAGATGAATGTCCAATATAATATGAGACGTATAGACAAGTAAGCTGTACAAGTTACTGTATGCACAACCATCTCACCCTACAGTCACATTATATTTACGAATTACTGTATGCACAAGCCTCTCACTGAACTTGACTCCCGAGTGGTATCTACGGGCACATTACAGTTGTGGTGATACAGTGTCTGTAGAAAGTCATCATACCCCTTTGAAATAGTCATACTGCCTGAAATCAAAACCTATTTTTTAAAAAAAAAAAACTTTTTCCAGTTTTATTTACAAATTTAGCTGTACAACATCAAAATATGATGACTTTCTACAGACACTGTATCCTTTGCCAACAACAGTCCCACTCGATCATATGACTTCATATGAATCATCTATTTAATGATGATAGAGATAACTGAGTGTGTTTTTGTGGTTTCGGCCCATGGACAACAATGTGTAAGTAAAACGTAATTTCTGTCAGGACCACTTAAAGGGTAACTGCACCCTAAAATATGTTTTTTGAGCTGTTGGTTGATTGAAAATACTCATAAGTGGTGAACTATACTATTACCAGGGTTAATATTGACAAAAATCGTGTTTCTCGACAAAAGTAACATTTCGTATGATTTTGTATTGGAGATTTTGCTCTCTGCGCCTGTGGGTGGAGTTATGGGGTGAAGTGACTCTTTAAGTAAAACATATTTTTAAAACCAAGAAAGCCAAGATCGGGAACAGCAGCATCCTCAGGGGACTACCCTCCCAGTTTAAGTGTCATTATTTTAAGTTGAAGAACTTTGAGGTGGAGCTGGGGAGGAGGTGGGTTGAGGTGGAGCTGGGGAGGAGGTGGGTTGAGGTGGAGCTGGGAAGGAGGTGGAGCTGGGGAGGAGGTGGGTTGAGGTGGAGGTGGGGAGGAGATGGGGAGGAGGTGGGTTGAAGTGGAGCTGGGGAGGAGGTGGAGCTGGGGAGGAGGTGGGTTGAGGTGGAGCTGGGGAGGAGGTGGAGCTGGGGAGGAGGTGGAGCTGGGGAGGAGGTGGGTTGAGGTGGAGCTGGGGAGGAGGTGGGGAGGAGGTTGGTTGAGGTGGAGCTGGGGAGGAGGTGGGTTGAGGTGGAGCTGGGGAGGAGGTGGGTTGAGGTGGAGGTGGGGAGGAGATGGGGAGGAGGTGGGTTGAAGTGGAGCTGGGGAGGAGGTGGGTTGAGGTGGAGCTGGGGAGGAGGTGGGTTGAGGTGGAGCTGGGGAGGAGATGGGGAGGAGGTGGGGAGGAGGTGGGTTGAGGTGGAGCTGGGGAGGAGGGGGGTTGAGGTGGAGCTGGGGAGGAGGGGGGTTGAGGTGGAGCTGGGGAGGAGCTGGGGAGGAGGTGGGTTGAGGAGGAGCTGGGGAGGAGATGGGGAGGAGGAGGAGGTGGGGAGGAGGTGGGGAGGAGGTGGGTTGAGGTGGAGCTGGGGAGGAGATGGGGTGGAGGTGGGGAGGAGGTGGGTTGAGGAGGAGCTGGGGAGGAGGTGGGTTGCAAAGCAGCAACCAGAGAAAGCAGTGAGAGTAAATAGACGGATGCAGCTTAAACTAGAAAAACACTCAGAGAACACAAACCTCCGCCAAGCGAACACATAACCGCCTCCTGCATCCAGACGGTGATACGGGTCACTCCCAAAATGTAATCGTTTCTTCCTTGGGTCAATTCAGTCATTTTCCTTGAGTAATTTCAAATGTCATCGAATTCCATTCATAACTTTTTGAGTTATCTTGTGAACAAACAGACAGACAGAGAAACAAACAAACCAACAAACAAACCCTGATGAAAACATAACCTTCTTGGCGGAGGTAATAAGGCTCCCTTATGAGAGAGGCCACTTGCTAGCGAAGGGAGCGATCAGCTGAGTGGAACAGCTGATGTGGGCTGGGTTTGGCATAGCCAATGACAGCTGACTATGGGCTGACTATATGGAATTTGTGAAGAAACACTCTTTTCTCCAGCTCTAATAGGCTATTTCACCATTTCACCTGATTTATGGTTTTGTGTATTCCTCCATGCAGAGTTTGGATATGTTTGCATTGAGGTCAGTGTGATGTGAAATAACAAGAAATGCTTAATGTATTTCTCCCTTTATTTTTCTCCAGAACTACAAGAGCACAGTGGAAAGGTGAGTGATCTGCCTCAGGTCTCTGTCTCTCTCTCTCTCTTCTCTGTGGTTCTGAAGCCAAACCCACTGCAGCACTGACTCCTGAATGTTATTCCAGAGCCCAGTGCACACTGCAGGATCCAGAGAGGGTTTCAGGAGCTCTGATCAATGTGGCAAAGCACCTGGGCAACCTGAAGTTCAGAGTCTGGGAGGAGATGCAGGAGACTGTTCAATACAGTGAGTAGCACACACACACACACACACACACACACTGCAGACTGGAGCTGCAAATGTTCTGCATGATTCTGCATTCGTCATTGCATAAAACTGATGAACACAAACATGACACACACACACACACACACACACACACACACACACACACACACACACACACACACACACACAAACACGCCCACACACACTCTCACACACACTGACACACACGTGTGCACACTCACACATACAGGCACACACATAGCTGCATACAATTGCATATGTGAACACACACACACAAGCACATTCTCTCTCCCTCTCTCTCTCTCTCTCGCACACATCAGGCTTGTGCAAAATTCAGAATTTTTTAATTGATGTCAAAAACAGGATGTAGAATTACAATTCGAATTTGAATTAAAGGAAGTAGAATTGAAATTCTATGAAATTTGAAGAAATTCATGTACATAATTTAAGGGTAGTGTTTAACAATGAATGTCAGATATGATCGCAACAAACACATAACTTAACAATAACCAATTACATTTCCAAAGTAACTTTACCAAAAATGAATGTATGTGAGATTCAACACATTCTTCCTGTTGTGTGACTGGAATTGCTTTGAATTGCCATGAATCGAATTCCACTTCTTGTCATTCCAATTCCAATTCAAATTCAACTTCCTGTGGGGCAGGGCCAATTCAATTCAAATTCCAATTTATTAATTAGATAGAGGCTAATTCTAAAATTCGGAAATTGTGTACAAGCCTGGCACACACACACACACACACACACACACACACACACACACACACACACACACACACACACACACACACACACACACACACACATACACATACACATACTGTACACACACACACACACACACACACACACACACACACACACACACACACACACACACACATACAGACACATACAGACACATACACACACACACACACACATACTGTACAGACACACACACACACACATACACACACACACACACACACACACACACACACACACTACGTCTTCATAGAAGTGCTGCAATCAAACATGGAAATGCAGCCAGACCGTGTGGTGTGTTGAAACACTCCAAGCACATCTGTACAGGTGTTGCTGGGGAGGGAGGCGGCAGAATGAGTAAATGCATCACACAGTACACAGCTGTGCAGCATCTTTGCTGCAGGTACCAAACCACTGTCAGGTGATGTTACTCAAGAAGAGAACACCTGGTACCAGCCCTATTGATAATGACCATCATTCACATCCTCATCACTCAGTCCTGTTGATAATGACCATCATTCACATCCTCATCACTCAGTCCTATTGATAATGACCATCATTCACATCCTCATCACTCAGTCCTATTGATAATGACCATCATTCACATCCTCATCACTCAGTCCTGTTGATAATGACCATCATTCACATCCTCACCACACATCACTCAGTCCTATTGATAATGACCATTATTCACATCCTCATCACTCAGTCCTGTTGATAATGACCATCATTCACATCCTCATCACTCAGTCCTATTAATAATGACCATCATTCACATCCTCATCACACAGTCCTATTAATAATGACCATCATTCACATCCTCATCACTCAGTCCTATTGATAATGACCATCATTCACATCCTCATCACTCAGTCCTATTGATAATGACCATCATTCACATCCTCATCACACAGTCCTATTAATAATGACCATCATTCACATCCTCATCACTCAGTCCTATTGATAATGACCATCATTTACATCCTCATCACTCAGTCCTATTGATAATGACCATCATTCACATCCTCATCACTCAGTCCTATTGATAATGACCATCATTCACATCCTCATCACACATCACTCAGTGTTCAGCTCATGTGTGTGTTCTTTCTCTCTGCAGCTCCTGTGACTCTGGATCCCAACACTGCAAAACCCAATCTCATCCTGTCTGAGGATCTGACCAGTGTGAGATGTGGTGATGAGAGACAGCAGCTTCCTGATAACCCAGAGAGGTTTGATAAGTGGGCCAGTGTCCTGGGCTCTGAGGGCTTTAACTCAGGGACTCACTGCTGGGATGTGGAGGTTGGAGAGAACACAGTGTGGGAAATGGGCGTGATTACAGAGTCTCTCCAGAGGAAGGGAGACTACACCTCAATGTATGGACGCTGGATTGTGTGGTATGATGATGGTGAATATGGAGCACGTGCTTCTCCACAGCCCACCACTCCCCTCACAGTGCAGCAGAAACTCCAGAGGATCAGATTGCAGCTGGACTGGGACAGAGGAGAGCTGTCATTCTTTGACCCTGATAATAACACACACCTATGCACTCTCAAACACACTTTCACTGAAAGAGTGTTTCCATACTTTCATGGTCGGTGGGTGCCTCTTCTGAGGATCTTACCAGTGCAGGTCTCAGTTAGAGTATAGCAGCCCAGTTAGAGCTGATAGTGTCTCTGTGTGAACCAGAACTGATCAGCATGAGGAGATGAATCAGTTAGAGGAGAAAACACCACTGTGGACTGAGAGAAATCACCAGTAGCAGACACACCCTCTTCTCCACATGACCATCTCCCCTTCATTGTACACATCCCACCTTTTTAATGTTGTGTAAGGGATGATGGTTTATGACTTGTGTAATAATTTAGAACCTGCTTATGCAAACACATAAATAAGTAGATGTACTGCAAAGCGGTACAAAATGTGACCGCCGCTCAGTCCTGCACATTCTCTCCGCAAAAATAAATCACGCTTGTCAATTTGTTTCCATCTCCTACTCCATACTGCAACTTTTATGTATGTAAATGAGTGTGTGCATGTGTGCGTTTGCTTTTGTGTATGTGTGCTTCTCTGTCTGTGAGTTTTCACTTGGGAGTGTGTGTGGAGGGGGTTATGGGAAGTGTGTGTGTGTGTGTATTTTTATGCGTGCATTTGTGTGTGTGGGGTGTGTGTGTGTGTGTGTGTGCATGCCTGTGGTTGTGTTTGTGCATGCGTGCACATACGTGTGTGTATGTGTGCAGGTGCTTGTGTGCTAGAGCATGGAAACCCGACCGAAGCCCGATGGGACCCGTCGGAACCCGACGGGTTCGGTCGGAGTCGGACAGATATTTAGAACTTATGTTCGGGCTCGGGTCGGACCCGGACACATCAGCGCGATAAGACATTTGAAATGTAAAATGAAAAACAACTTATTTCACTTGATGTTCGTTTTTGTGATAGATTGTAATAGATTATCCTGATTATCTTGATTCCTGATCCTAACAGCATAACATATTTCCTCCTGTGCGCAAGATTTTTCTATTGCATGCGACAACGAAACACGTAGCCTACAGTAAGTGCAGTTGTGAGCCGTGCTAAGATGGAAGATTGCAAACAGAAGTTAGCCTCTGGAGAGTTTAAGACCATCAAAAACGAGAGGAAAATCATAGTGTGGCATTGCGGAGAATTGACTACGCCACCCCAGGTATTAGAGGGAACCCAGGGACATCCCTTAGAACCAATAGGACACACAGCTTCGTTGGTGAGGAGGCAGAGACGTGGTTTCCCATTACATATATTTTTATTACATAACAGCAAGACAACATGTACACATAAATCAGGACACTAATCAGGCTGTGACTTTAACAGGTAACCCTGCTAGCGGGCGCTGTACCCCAAAAGGCAATCAAAGTGCTCCACACAGGCACGACCACAAGGTGGACTAACAGTAGTACTAGCTACATTCAACACAGCACACAAAAAGGGGAGTGGCGACCACCACAGGAGTTCCCCCAAACAAACAGCCCAATATACCCAATTATCACACATACAAGGACAAAACAAAATACTACACCAACACCCAATAGGCCAATGGCAAACAAAAGACACACACACACACACACACACACACACACACACTCACACACACACACACACACACACATGCAAATCGCCGGCGAAGCACCGCTAGCTAGGCGCAAAGTTCTCACGTAGCACTTGAATCCCATCCCGTGAAGTTCCAGTCGAATCCAGAAGTTGGGAGTTTACAAGACTGCTACGTGAGAACTTTGCGCCTAGCTAGCGGTGCTTCGCTGGCGATGAGGCTGAATATAGTTCCAAGTAAAGATCTGCCCAGGTAATAGCCTCGTTCGATTTTGCATTATGATTTGTACTCGTTTTGAACACACGGCTCCCAAGATATATTTAGAAAAAAATGTAGATGTCTCGGTCACTTTTTTGGAGGACGTGCTCACTGACACCCTTCATTTACAGCAACTGTGCTAAGCTAAAGCTAAAAACGCTGCTCCCAAAGCAGGAGAATGCCCGGATGGATTTTAACCGGGGTTTTTTCACTGCTCTAACTCTGGGGGTGACCGAGACTGGCTTAATTTCATTTTTGGGTGGCGTATTCCTTTAATGCCTGTCGGGTTCGGGTCGGATTCGATCACTGCGCTGTCGGGCTCGGGTCGGTCGCGGACAGAAAAAATCGGCCCGATCCACACTCAATTGTGTGCCTGCCTGTCTACTGTTTGTGTGTGTTTATGCATGTGTGTGAGTATGTAGCCTATGTATGTGTGTGTGTGTGTGTACAGTACGTGTGAGTGAATAGAATATATACTTTTTTGATCCCGTGAGGGAACTTCGTTTCTCTGCTTTTAACCCAATTTAACCAAATTAGTGAACACACACAGCACACAGTGAGGTGAATCACACACTAACCCAGAGCAGTGAGCTGCCTCCCCAACCAGTGGCACTCGGGGAGCAGTGAGGTGTTAAGTGCCTTGCTCAAGGGCACTTCAGCCCTGGACTAGTCGGGGATCGAACCGGCAACCCTCCGGTCACAAGCCTGAAGACCTAACCAGTAGGCCACGGCTCCCCCCGTGAGTGTGTGCGTAGCGTACAGTCCTTAAAGTGTAAGTTTGGCGGAAATTGAAAATAAAGCTATTTTCTGAATGAAAATACATCAACTAAGCCGTGGAGGAAGTAATTTTCGCTCATCACGCAGTACAGAGCTAGCACGGGCAGGACCGACAGCCCAAAATCGCAAACAGAGGGTGTGGATGGGGATTGGAGCCACACGCTTTCAGAATCGCATTTTTAAACCACTAACATTGCTCAAAACAGTGCCAAACCTCATCAGTAGCTTGCTCTAGGTGTCTACACATAAAACGAAGCACCAAACAGTCTGTAAACTTTGGAATAGTCAGTATACACGTAGAATCAATTTGAGACCGCAATTCCATCTAAAGCACAGAAATATCTCGCGAGATCTCACACGGAAGCACGGGACCTATTCCTACAGGTAGTCGAAATCGCATTTTTAAACCACTAACATTGCTCAAAACAGCGCCAAACCTCGTCAGAAGCTTGCTCTAGGTGTCTACACATAAAACGAAGCACCAACAACTTGGCTCATGAACCCGACGTTTATAAAAGAAGACTGTTATGAATATAACCCCTTCCAGCTCCTCACGAGGGAAAGTCCACGACCTCTCGTGTGAGATCTCGCGAGACATGTACAGTGCCTATAGAAAGTTATCATACCCTTTTGAAATAGTTACTTTTTTTGTCTTACAGCCTGAAATCAAAACCCATTTTAAAAAAAAATCTTTTCCAGTTTTATTTACAAATGTAGCTCTACAACATCAAAATAATGAAAAAAAAGTCAACAGTTCTGAAAATTAATAAAAAATTAAAAACTAGAATAACAGGGTTGGAAAAGTCATCATACCCCTGACTTAATACTTTGTCAAGCTTCCTTTTGCTTTCATTACAGCCATCAATCTGTTTGGATATGTCTCTATTATAGCTTTACACACCTAGATAGGGGAATATTTGCCCAATTTTCCGTGCAGAATTGTTAAAATTTAGTCAAATTCTGTAGGGAATGGTGATGGACTGCTCTCTTCAAGTCAATCCACATATTTTCTATAGGATTTAAGTCAGGGCTCTGACTTTGCCACTCAAGGATATTCACCATCCTATCCTTAAGCCACTGCTTTGTTCTTTTGGCAGTATGTTTAGGATTTTTGTCGTGTTGGAAGGCAAATGACCTCCCCATCCTCAGTTGTTTAGGAGAGGGACGCAGGTTTTCCTCAAGAATTTTGGTGTACTTGGCAGCATCCATTTTCCCTTCTATCCTGACCAATTGCCCAGTCCCCGCTGAAGAGAAACATCCCCAAGACATAATGTTGCCCCCACCATGCTTCACAGTAGGTATGGTGTGTTTTGGGTGTGTTTGGGTGTGTATACTGTGTTTGGTTAGCGCCTGGAACTCAGTCCAAAAACTTAAATCTTAGTCTCCAAAAAGTTCGATCTTAGTCTCATCTGACCATATAAGCTTTTTCCACATGGTAGCAGAATATTCCAGATGTGTTTTTGCACTGAACTCCAAGCGCAATGTTTGGCGAAAACCAACACAGTACACCACCCAAAACACACCATACCTAGTGTGAAGCATGGTGGGGGCAACTTTATGTTGTGGGGATGTTTCTTTTCAGCGGGAACTGGGCAATTGGTCAGGATAGAAGGGAAAATGGATGCTGCCAAGTACACCCACATTCTTAAGGAAAACCTGCGTCCCTCTCCTAGACAGCTGAGGATGGGGAGGTCATTCGCCTTCCAACACGACAATAATCCTAAACATACTGCCAAAAGAACAAAGCAGTGGCTTAAGGATAGGATGGTGAATATCCTTGAGTGGCAAAGTCAGAGCCCTGACTTAAATCCTATAGAAAATATGTGGATTGACTTGAAGATAGCAGTCCATCGCCATTCCCTACAGAATTTGACTAAATTTCAACATTTCTGTACGGAAAATTGGGCAAATATTCCCCTATCTAGGTGTGCAAAGCTATAATAGAGACATACAAACAGATTGATGGCTGTAATGAAAGCAAAAGGGAGCTTTACAAAGTATTAAGTCAGGGGTATGATGACTTTTCCAACCCTGTTATTCTAGTTTTTCATTTTTTATTAATTTTCAGAACTGTTTACTTTTTTTTTTATTATTTTGATGTTGTACAGCTAAATTTGTTAATAAAACTGGAAAAGATTTTTTTTAAAATGGGTTTTGATTTCAGGCTGTAAGACAAAAAAAGTAACTATTTCAAAAGGGTATGATGACTTTCTATAGGCACTGTATGTGCTTCAGATGGGGTGTTGCGGTCTCGAATTGATTCTACGTGTATACTGACTATTCCAAAGTTTACAGACTGATTGGTGCTTCGTTTTATGTGTAGACACCTAGAGCAAGCTACTGATGAGGTTTGGCGCTGTTTTGAGCACTGTTAGTGGTTTAAAAATGCGATTTTGAAAGCGTGTGGCTCCAATCCCCATCCACACCCACTATTTGCGATTTTGGGCTGTCGGTCCTGCCCGTGCTAGCTCTGTACTGCGTGATGAGCGAAAATTACTTCCTCCACGGCTTAGTTGATGTATTATCATTCAGAAAATAGCTTTATTTTCAATTTCCGCCAAACTTACACTTTAAATGTACTCATATATTAATTTATTGTATGGTACCCCATGAACCAAATGACACAAAACTTGACATGCATTCAGCGGGTGTGATAATGATACACTTCAAATTTCATGCCGTTTTGAACTTTTCAACCAAAGATACCTGTGATTACAATGCCTCATTTTTGAGTAGGTGGCACTATACATTAAATGAGTGGTTATGGGATGGGTTGACATGGTCCTTTAAAACCAAGATACAAAAAAAGGTGGTCCTCCTAGGCCCAACATTTCTCGAGATATTCACAGAAAACTGTGTCCAGACACCTACAGGCCAGTTGGTGTATAGTAGCATAAATTATTTTATTGTATGGCCCCCCATGAATGGAATTCCACAAAACTTGGCGTGCATTCAGAGGGTGTCATAGAGATCCTACACTGTCAATTTTGTGCAGTTTTGATCATGTCAGCTCAAAGATACCTGTGATTACAACACTTCATTTTTGCTTTTTCCTTTTCAACTAGGTGGCACTATACATGAAATGAGTAGTTATGGGATGGGTTGATATGGCCCCTTAAGTAAAATTCCTACCATAGGCTCTTCTCGTTCATCCTTTTATCTATCCTCCCTTCATTCTTTCCAGCTCGTTCCCACTGATGTATAAAGAACACTGGATAGACTAATAGGCCAGTCAATCTAGCTCAAAAAAAGGCCAAAACTTAAACTAATTGCAATAGTAATGGTTCATACTTTTTATTGATCCTTAAACCCTCCTGCATCACATATTAAAAATCTACCCATTTATATTTAGTGGAACATACTTTTATTCAAGGTCAAAGGTAGCAATTTCCAATGCATTTTGCCATTGGGATTTACTACAGGTGAAATGGGTAAAATTTTAAACTATAGATATCAAATTGAAACTTTCACAGTTGTTTACTCACATTAAGGCAAAGGTTATTTATATTGCAAGTTTTCTGAAATGTGATGTTTAGATATGCAAATGAGATATGCAAATGAGACCAGTTTTACTTAAATATGCAATAATTTGCATATATTTCTAGAAAGCTAAATCTGAACAATAGGTACAGTCAACTTCAAAATAATTGCTGCATTTTGCTTCTATATTGGATACCAAAAGCCTATGCAAAGGGAATATTAGATATCACTTCATATCACCTCAGAAATGAGGAAATCAAGTCACGTCAAAATCAATGCATTTCAATGGAAGTACATTATAGAACAAATGATTGTCAATGATATGGTATGATGGAAGTATCTCAAGTCACATGCCAAGTCACATAAGGAAGATATTGACCTTTAGACAACATATCAAGTGAGTTGGCATGCACTGAGATACTTCTATCATACCATATCATTGACAATCATTTGTTCTATAATGTACTTCCATTGAAACGCATTGATTTTGACTCGACTTGATTTCCTAATTTCTGAGGTGATATGAAGTAATATCTAATATTCCCTTTGCATAGGCTTTTGGTATACAATATAGAAGCAAAATGTAGCAATTATTTTGAAGCTGACTGTACCTATTGTTCAGATTCAGTTTTCTAGAAATATATGCAAATTGTTGCATTTTTAAGTAAAACTGGTCTCATTTGCATATCTAAACATCACATTTCAGAAAACTTGCAATACAAAAAACCTTTGCCTTAATGTGAGTAAACAACTGTGAAAGTTTCAATTTGATATCTATAGTTTAAAATGTTACCCACTTCACCAGTAGTAAATCCCAATGGCGAAATGCATTGAAATTGCTACCTTTGACCTTGAATAAAAGTATGTTCCACTAAATATAAATGGGTAGATTTTTTATATGTTAATTAGATATACCTAGGGGTCACAAAAAACTTGGAATGATTACTATTGCAATTAGTTATGGGTCAAACGCTAGATTGACTGAGCTATAAGCTATTGTTTGCGCCCCATCATTCTTTATCTAGATCAATGGGAACGAGCCGGAGGACCGAGGAAGAAAAGAAGGGAGGATAGATAAAAAGACAAACTAGAAATGCAATTCCAAGGAATTACTAGTGCATGAAAATGCAGAAATAGATAGATAATGTAGATATGGTTACTAAGGTGTAGCTAGGGTAAACATGGTGGTTGCATAGTTTACAGAGAGTTGATAGTGTGAAGGTAGACTGTTTAAAGATGAAACATTCCAATTCTAACTTAACTAATGATTTCTATTCATGTTAAAATGTTGATTAACTAACTTAGCTAATGATTTCTAGCAGTTACGCTAAAAATGCTAATTATGCTAGCAATGTTAACTTTACTAACAATGCTAACCAGGTTGATTAGCTAACTTAACCAATGATTTCTAGCAGCAATGCTAAAAATGCTAACTATGCTAACAATGCTAAATTTCCTAACAATGCTAACCAGGTTGATTAGCTAACTTAGTTGATGATTTTTTGCAGTTATGCTAAAAATGCTAACTATGCTAGCAATGCTAACTATGCTAACCATGCTTACTAGCTAACTTGCTAGTGAGGACTTTTATTTTGAAACATTTGTTGCTAGGGTATCCATGGTGGCCACTATCAGGAAACAAGAAGTTACTGCAGTATAATCATGTTGGTTGCTATGGAAACGGTCATAAACGCTTAATTTTAATGGTTGCTATGTTGGTTGCTAGGTACATGGAGGTTTCATGTAGTTGACTGGAGGCATAGTGGATGATAACTGACAGTTGGAATGGTTGAACAGTTCAATAGTTGAGTAGTTTCAATGGTTAAATGATTTAATAGTGTATTATTGCAGTGAGGACTTTTATTTTGAAACAGTTGTGGACAGAGGAAACAGTTAACAGGATATGTAGTCTTCTGAGAGACTGTATGCTTAAAGCCAGAGAAACTGACAGTTGGTGCCCAGGTGGCCGGCCACCTGGCCTAAGATTCTAATTGCTGCCGTGATGTCATAATGAGCAATGTTAAGTCTATGGGGGAAATTGTAATTGTTTTTAACTAATAGTTTAAAAAGTATAAAAGTTACAAAGTTGAAAAATACAAAGCAGGCATGGCATAAGCAAGACCTACGCAACAACGTTTGAATGAAGTTTCTACATTAAACGGTTGAAGCTGAATTGGCTGCGTTAGAAGAAGAAGTTTAATAACTAGAAATGCAATTCCAAGGAATTACCAGTGCATGAAAATGCAGAAATAGATAGATAATGTAGATATGGTTACTAAGGTGTAGCTAGGGTAAACATGGTGGTTGCATAGTTTACAGAGAGTTGATAGTGTGAAGGTAGACTGTTTAAAGATGAAACATTCCAGTTCTAACTTAACTAATGATTTCTATTCATGTTAAAATGTTGATTAGCTAACTTAGCTAATGATTTCTAGCAGTTACGCTAAAAATGCTAATTATGCTAGCAATGCTAACTTTACTAACAATGCTAACCAGGTTGATTAGCTAACTTAACCAATGATTTCTAGCAGCAATGCTAAAAATGCTAACTATGCTAACAATGCTAAATTTGCTAACAATGCTAACCAGGTTGATTAGCTAACTTAGTTGATGATTTTTTGCAGTTATGCTAAAAATGCTAACTATGCTAACAATGCTAACCATGCTAACTAGCTAACTTGCTCGTGAGGACTTTTATTTTGAAACATTTGTTGCTAGGGTATCCATGGTGGCCACTATCAGGAAACAAGAAGTTACTGCAGTATAATCATGTTGGTTGCTATGGAAACGGTCATAAACGCTTAATTTTAATGGTTGCTATGTTGGTTGCTAGGTACATGGAGGTTTCATGTAGTTGACTGGAGGCATAGTGGATGATAACTGACAGTTGGAATGGTTGAACAGTTCAATAGTTGAGTAGTTTCAATGGTTAAATGATTTAATAGTGTATTATTGCAGTGAGGACTTTTATTTTGAAACAGTTGTGGACAGAGGAAACAGTTAACAGGATATGTAGTCTTCTGAGAGACTGTATGCTTAAAGCCAGAGAAACTGACAGTTGGTGCCCAGGTGGCCGGCCACCTGGCCTAAGATTCTAATTGCTGCCGTGATGTCATAATGAGCAATGTTAAGTCTATGGGGGAAATTGTAATAGTTTTTAACTAATAGTTTAAAAAGTATAAAAGTTACAAAGTTGAAAAATACAAAGCAGGCATGGCATAAGCAAGACCTACGCAAAAACGTTTGAATGAAGTTTCTACGTTAAACGGTTGAAGCTGAATTGCGTGCGTTAGAAGAAGAACTAGAAATGCAATTCCAAGGAATTACCAGTGCATGAAAATGCAAAAATAGATAGATAATGTAGATATGGTTACTAAGGTGTAGCTAGGGTAAACATGGTGGTTGCATAGTTTACAGAGAGTTGATAGTGTGAAGGTAGACAGTTAAAAGATGAAACATTCCAGTTCTAACTTAACTAATGATTTCTATTCATGTTAAAATGTTGATTAGCTAACTTAGCTAATGATTTCTAGCAGTTACATTAAAAATGCTAATAATGTTAGCAATGCTAACTTTATTAACAATGCTAACCAGGTTGATTAGCTAACTTAACCGATGATTTCTAGCAGTAATGCTAAAAATGCTAACAATGCTAAATTTGCTAACAATGCTAACCAGGTTGATTAGCTAACTTAGTTGATGATTTTTTGCATTTATGCTAAAAATGCTAACTATGCTAACAATGCTAACTATGCTAACCATGCTAACTAGCTAACTTGCTAGTGAGGACTTTTATTTTGAAACATTTGTTGCTAGGGTTTCCATGGTGGCCACTATCAGGAAACAAGAAGTTACTGCAGTATAATCATGTTGGTTGCTATGGAAACGGTCATAAACACTTAATTTGAATGGTTGCTATGTTGGTTGCTAGGTACATGGAGGTTTCATGTAGTTGACTGGAGGCATAGTGGATGATAACTGACAGTTGGAATGGTTGAACAGTTCAATAGTTGAGTAGTTTCAATGGTTAAATTATTTAATAGTGTATTATTGCAGTGAGGACTTTTATTTTGAAACAGTTGTGGACAGAGGAAACAGTTAACAGGATATGTAGTCTTCTGAGAGACTGTATGCTTAAAGCCAGAGAAACTGACAGTTGGTGCCCAGGTGGCCGGCCACCTGGCCTAAGATTCTAATTGCTGCCGTGATGTCATAATGAGCAATGTTAAGTCTATGGGGGAAATTGTAATAGTTTTTAACTAATAGTTTAAAAAGTATAAAAGTTACAAAGTTGAAAAATACAAAGCAGGCATGGCATAAGCAAGACCTACGCAACAACGTTTGAATGAAGTTTCTACGTTAAACGGTTGAAGCTGAATTGGCTGCATTAGAAGAAGAAGTTTAACTAGAAATGCAATTCCAAGGAATTACCAGTGCATGAAAATGCAAAAATAGATAGATAATGTAGATATGGTTACTGAGGTGTAGCTAGGGTAAACATGGTGGTTGCATAGTTTACAGAGAGTTGATAGTGTGAAGGTAGACAGTTTAAAGATGAAACATTCCAGTTCTAACTTAACTAATGATTTCTATTCATGTTAAAATGTTGATTAGCTAACTTAGCTAATGATTTCTATCAGTTAAGCTAAAAATGTTAATTATGCTAGCAATGCTAACTTTACTAACAATGCTAACCAGGTTGATTAGCTAACTTAACCGATGATTTCTAGCAGTAATGTTAAAAATGCTAACTATGCTAACAATGCTAAATTTGCTGACAATGCTAACCAGGTTGATTAGCTAACTTAGTTGATGATTTTTTGCAGTTATGCTAAAAATGCTAACTATGTTAACAATGTTAACTATGCTAACCATGCTAACTAGCTAACTTGCTAGTGAGGACTTTTATTTTGAAACATTTGTTGCTAGGGTATCCATGGTGGCCACTATCAGGAAACAAGAAGTTACTGCAGTATAATCATGTTGGTTGCTATGGAAACGGTTATAAACACTTAATTTTAATGGTTGCTATGTTGGTTGCTAGGTACATGGAGGTTTCATGTAGTTGACTGGAGGCATAGTGGATGATAACTGACAGTTGGAATGGTTGAACAGTTCAATAGTTGAGTAGTTTCAATGGTTAAATGATTTAATAGTGTATTATTGCAGTGAGGACCTTTATTTTGAAACAGTTGTGGACAGAGGAAGTAGTGAAACAGGATCTGTAGTCTTAATGAGATTGTATGCTTAAAGCCTGAGACAGAAGGTGCCTCTCATAGCGTTTACGCGTCCTCTCTCGCTCCTCACTGATCTACATAAAGAATGATGGAGCGGCAACAATGGGATAGTCTAGCCCTTCTTCTATCTTTCTTTATGTAGATCATTGAGGATCGAGGAGCGAGGGAGGACATATAAACGCTGCTTGAGAGGGACCCACAGTAAATACTTTAAAAGTTGTATGTAGATAGTCTAATTAATGTTGATAGACTGAATGTTTAATGGATATTGATAGGCAGATTGTTTAATAGATATTGATTGACAGTTTAATGGGTGGATGAGTGAATGGTCTGAAGAAGATGAGTGGATAGAAGGTTGGATGGAATGTGCCTTATATTCTTGTTAAGAGAGACACTGATACAGCTCTCTGAGAGTAGTTGACACAGGTGTAATCAATTTAACTGGCTAGTCTTAAGAGAGCCAGAGTAGGCCTACTCTTAAAGCCTGAGACAGAGTAAATAATTTAAAAGTTGAATGTAGATAGTCTAATTAATGTTGATAGACAGAGAGTTTCATGGATGTTGATAGACAGATTGTTTAATAGATGTTGATAGACAGTTTAATGGGTGGATGAGTGAATGGTCTGAAGAAGATGAATGGATAGAATGTTGGATGGAATGTGCCTTATATTCTTGTAGAATGGAGAGACACAGAGAATGTATCTGAGAGTAGTGGATACAGATACAGGTGTAATCAATTTAACTGGCTAGTCTTAAGAGAGCCAGCCTGAGACAGAGTAGATTGTTTAAAAGTTCAATGTAGAGCGTCTAATTGATGTTGTTGATAGGCAGACTGTTTAGAATGGGTGGATGAGTGAATGGTTTGAAGAAGATGAATGGATATAAAGTTGGATGGAATTAGGAGGACTTATTTTGATACTGTTGTGCGCAGAGGATACAGGGGAACAGAATATGTAGTCTTCAGAGAGGAGCCTGAGAGAAACTGACAGTTGGTGCCCAGGTGGCTGACCAGCTGGGGTAACATTCTAATTGCTGCCGTGATGTCATAATGAGCAATGTTAAGTCTATGGGGAAATTGTTAATCGTTTTTATTTAATAGTTCAAAAAGTATAAAAGTTACAAAGTTGAAAAATACAAAGCACACATGGCATAAGCAAGACCTACGCAACAACGTTTGAATGAAGTTTCTACGTTAAACGGTTGAAGCTGAATTGCGAGCGTTAGAAGAAGAAGAATAAGAAGCCTAGGAAGAACAGTACAGTGCATTTTCATGCACTGTAATAAGAAGACTTGGAATAACAGTATAGTGCATTTTCATGCACTATAATAATAAGAAGACTTGGAATAACAGTACAGTGCATTTTCATGCACTGTAATAATAATAATAAGAAGAAGAAGACCGAGGAAGAACAGTACAGTGCATTTTCATGCACTGTAATAAGAAGACTTGGAATAACAGTATAGTGCATTTTCATGCACTATAATGAGAAGAGCCTCATGTATTTGTACCTGTGCACTTAAAACACGTGATTTCACTAATTAGCTGATCTAACTTGTTGAGTTGTGCTAATTAGAATCAGTTTATCAAGTGAATGAGATTATTTGCCTAAAATGAGTGTTAGCCTACTTAACTTTGATGTGGGAAAGTAAATCATCAAGTATAAACTATACTTGAATTGCTGAAGTTTGTTCTACACTGTAAAGTTAGTTTGTTAACAAATGTGTTGTTTTCCTGATATAGTGAAGGGATGTTTTACCCATTGACCCTTTTGTTCTATTCCTGACACAGTTTTATGTACATTTTCTGTGAATGTGTCCTTCATTATTCACTGAACTGTCCTGGGACATACTTGCCTGTGTTACGTTGGTGTGCACTGCAGAGAGCTGGGTGTGGCAGTTATGTCTTGGATTGACAGGCCAAAAGTCCAAAGGTGTCTATCTCTCCCTCACTCCCATATTCTCTCACTCTCATTCTATCTTTTGTACTGCAGCAGAGCTGTCCAATCAGAATCCTCAACCCAAGTCCCTCCCTCCACCTGACCCTGTAGTTGAATGAGGAAGTGGGGAACTGAGTCGGACGGACTGCAGTGATTGACAGCTTCTCTGAACTCTAAAAAGGTACGAGGGTGTAAAATACAATGCATAAACAAACAAACCGTTGACATTCCAGACACATGTAATAGAGTCTGACTGTCTTGTGGATTCATTGTGGGTTTTTTCTTTTTCAGAGACTGACATGATCCTCAAACTGTGAATTTGAAAGTGACAGCAAACTACTGTACAAACGTTATAAACAACTAGAATAAACTAGAGACTACTGGTAACAGGACTATGGCATCTAAACCTTTCTCAGAAGAGGACTTCACCTGTCTTGTGTGCTGTGACATCTTCAAAGACCCTGTGCTGCTTTCATGTAGTCACAGCTTCTGTAAAGCCTGTCTGCAGCTGTTCTGGGAGAGCAAAGGATCCAGAGAATGTCCAGTCTGCAGGAGGAGGTCATCAAGGGATCATCCTCCATGTAATCTCCATTTAAAGAACATGTGTGAGACGTTTTTACAGGACAAACGTCGGAGAGCTTCAGCAGGGTCTGAGGTGCTCTGCAGTCTGCACAGTGAGAAACTCAAGCTCTTCTGTCTGGATGATAAACAGCCTGTGTGTCTGGTGTGTAGAGACTCCAAAACACACAAACACCACAACTTCAGTCCTATCAGTGAGGCTGCACCAGATATGAAGGTAGGAATGTTCAATACGACAGCTATAGCTGCTACCAACTGTGGTCCAAACGAGACCATATTTAGGTCTAAGTGCCCATGGGTACCCAGGTTGAACTCTGACCCAAGGTCATTTGCCAACCCTAATCCCATCTATCCCTCAGGGTCATTTATACTACTATCTCCATTTCCTGATAATCTCTACTGTCCTGTTACAAGCCAAAAGCCACAGAAACAAGCTTTAAAATCCTTAAAGTCTTGCACAACATTTACATTCTGAAGAATGGATTA
>NC_084997.1:33879844-33924844 GCF_963854185.1 Sardina pilchardus | reverse complement strand
TAAATCACAGGTGTTTGTAGCCTAGACCTATGCACAAATCTGAAATAGTATGTCTGGATCACTAATGGTTTAAAAACTGCAGCCCTTTGAAGCTTCAAGTCATTTTAAGCATTGTGGTGAACAATCCTTTTTGGTCAACTTGCAACGTTATTGGTTCTTTTGGTATTTCACACACATCAGTGAAACTATGTGAATGGAAGCACATTTTCCTGTTGAATTAAGAAATCTAATCAGATGAGATGTGTCTTGTGTAATTTCCCCTCTGCAAAGCTCTGAAAATGGCTATAAATTCATTATGTGAAAAGACATCATCACTTTTGAAGGCTTCTCATTCGAAAGGTATGTGCCACAAATTTCATCAGGTTTTTTTCCCACTCATATATGGACTATAAGGTCATGTCCATGCATCAACTTTGGTTGTAATCGTTGTCATATTGTCAGAGCATTTTGTTTTAATTGGGCTTGATTTTCAAAAAGCCCATTTTCGTCCTATCATTTCACCATGTGGACAGTTAACAGGATTTTTTTTAATTTTACCATATCACATTCTGTATGTGAGGATCATCTGTCCAAAATGTGGGCTTGTTGCTGAGTTTCTTTATTGGAGATATGATTTTTGGAAAATATTCTCTATAAATCCACTGAACTTGCATTGGATCTGCAGTACCACTTTGCACCACATGGGGTGCTCTTTTAATACAATGGAAGTCAATGGAAGAGTAAGAGATTCACTTGTTTGCTGCACATATCCAATCTAAACACACATTTTATGGTTCATAGTTGAATTTCTCCAAGTAATTATTGCAACATGAACAACATACTACTCATAAATAAATCTTATTTAGAGAAAATAAGCGGATCAAGCAAATTATACACACATAAGACTGACTGGTCATCATACATACAAGATACTTGATGAGTTATCTCCTTTTCATGAATGCGTCTTGGATCCAGGCAATAGCGTTTTGAGCCCTCATACATTTTGATTAAAACTTTTATGTGATGGAAACATGCATGGTCATCTTCATCAAGTGAAATATCTGCTCTAAACTGCATCTGACGCTTTTTCTGCATCTGATAATGCACTGAATTCTTGAAACCCCTTTTTTCTTGAATATGTTCATGACTTTCATTTTCCAACTTCTATGGTGGTGTAGAAAACTGTTACAAAGATGGCAAGCTAAATCCTCTTGCTGCATGTATGATCAGTCAGTCTTATGTGTGTATATTTAGCTTGATCAGTTTATTTAGCTAAATAAGATTTATTTATGAGTAGTATGTTGTTCATGTTGCAATCATTACTTGGAGCAATTCAACTATGAACCATAAAATGTGTGTTTAGATTGGATATGTGCAGCAAACAAGTGAATCTCTTACTCTTCCATTGACTTCCATTGTATTAAAAGAGCATCCCATGTGGTGCAAAGTAGTACTGCAGATCCAATGCAAGTTCAGTGGATTTATAGAGGATATTTTCCAAAAATCATATCTCCAATAAAGAAACTCAGCAACAAGCCCAAATTTTGGACAGATGATCCTCACATACAGAATGTGATATGGTAAAATTAAAAAAAATCCTGTTAACTGTCCACATGGTGAAATGATAGGACGAAAATGGGCTTTTTGAAAATCAAGCCCAATTAAAACAAAATGCTCTGACAATATGACAACGATTACAACCAAAGTTGATGCATGGACATGACCTTATAGTCCATATATGAGTGGGAAAAAAACCTGATGAAATTTGTGGCACATACCTTTCGAATGAGAAGCCTTCAAAAGTGATGATGTCTTTTCACATAATGAATTTATAGCCATTTTCAGAGCTTTGCAGAGGGGAAATTACACAAGACACGTCTCATCTGATTAGATTTCTTAATTCAACAGGAAAATGTGCTTCCATTCACATAGTTTCACTGATGTGTGTGAAATACCAAAAGAACCAATAACGTTGCAAGTTGACCAAAAAGGACTGTTCACCACAATGCTTAAAATGACTTGAAGCTTCAAAGGCCTGTAGATTTTAAACCATTAGTGATCCAGGTATACTATTTCAGATTTGTGCATAGGTCTAGTCTACAAACACCTGTGATTTATTTCAGATTTTTTCGGAGAGGGTCACTTTCCGGCACTGGGTGATTTGACACGGAATGACCCTCAAGTTAGAAAGTGCAATAAAGACCAACTGAAAATGAAACCTGGCATTTTTCTAGGCTGATTTGACATGGAACTACACTCTCATCTGGCGTAATAATCAAGGCAACTTGCAAACGTACCATAGGCGCAGTGATATCGTACGCAGCATCTGTAAATAGTCCCCATAGACAACAAGCAGTAGTAGTGCCAGTAGCTGCAAGTTGCCTTGATTAGGCTGAAGCTAAAAGTTGTATCGCCAGACTCACAGAATGGCTGGATGAACGGGAACAAGGTAAATATTGATTGTTTTGCTCGAGGGAAGGTGGAAAATGAGCGTATTTCCACAAATGGCGGAATATCCCTTTAACCTGTCGACATCCAAACATGTGACAACTCTCAATGTCCTAGCCTATTTAAGGGAAATCAACCCATTTATCTAGGAGCCATTCTGTGGTCAGAAACTCCCACACCGTAGGTGTGTAGTCTAATCTTCATTCTCTGAGCTGGTAAAGTGTTCTTTATCTGACTGTTTGATATCCTAAGTAATTCCTTTGACCTGTTGAAGTAACTTTCACACTATGCATTTAGATGTAGGCCTACTTCTGTAATGTGTTGGATGAATAACTTGTACCTGTCCAATAAATTGTTAACTCTGACCCGCATGGCTTTCTTGCGGAAAGATATCCTTTGGGTTACGGTGAGCCACAAGAAACGGCTAGGATTAGTTCTCGCGGCCGTACAGGCTAATCAAGTGGAGGTGGCATGCTATTAGAAGAACTGACCATTGTATTATACTGTGATTGGATCGCTGATTTTATTAGTTGCCTGGAATTAGGCATCTAGAACCTTAGCACACCCTGAACCCTCTGTAGCTTTGGTAAGATGTTTATTTCCAGGTGAGCATAGCGACCCATGTCAGCACTGTAGCCCCTGACCGACCTGCAGACTAGGATCATTACTTGTGTCTTGGTACCTCCCGAATTAACCGGCCGACGGGGGCCTTCACAACACGATTTACCAGCTTCAGACACACCCTGTTCTCCACATGACCATCTCCCCTTCATTGGACACATTCTTCTTTATTAATGCTGTGTAAGGTTTATGACGTTCAAACAAAAAATAATGATAAATAAATGGACTAATAGGCTACACACATGAGCAATGAATCAACATGCACATCAGTGAGCACTGGTGATGGGGGCATATGTATCATGAGGTAAAGACACAACATGCACATCAGTGAGCACTGGTGATGGGGGCAAATGTATCATGAGGTAAAGACACAACATGCACATCAGTGAGCACTGGTTATGGGGGCATATGTGTCATGGGATAAAGACACAACATGCACATCAGTGAGCACTGGTGATGGGGGCATATGTATCATGGGGTGTGGTCCTTACTGGACCACTGTCTACTAGTTTTGTTTTCTGAATTGCACTTTTTGCAAATATGTTTGATACATTCACACTGTGTTCTGTGTGCAACTCACAAACGGATGCACTGATAAATAAAGCTGCTGGTGAAATCAGAAATCCCAGTCTATGTGTTTAGGACTATGGGAGAGAGCTGCAGGCACCCCAACACTAACAGTGAGGGGAGCTACACCAGATGCGTAACTGAAGCGCTCCGTTCGCAACGCATAAAATCAACCTGTGCACTTAATACAGATGATTTCACTAATTAGCTGATCTAACTTGTTCAGTTGTGCTAATTAGAATCAGCTGATCAAGTGAATGATGAGAGATTATTTGCCTAAAATGAGTCTTAATTAATTTTGAGGTGGAAAATTAAATAATCAAGTTAACTATCCTTGAATTGCTGAAGTTTGTACTAGGCCTACACTGTAAAGTTAGTTTGTTAACCCTCATGTTGTCCTCAAATCTTACCGACGTTCGTTATCCTGACAACATGAGGGTTAACAAATGTGTTGTTTTCCCTCTATAGTGACACGGTGTGGTGTACATGTTCTGTGAATGTGGCCCTTATCACTCACTGTGCTGTTCTGGGAAGGCTTTCCACCTCTGTAGAAAGTTCACGAAGAGAAGAAAACCTGTTTGTTCAGTTCAGGTGCACTGCAGAGAGCTGGGTGTGGCAGCTATATCTTGGACAGACAGGCCAAAACTCCAAACATGTCTCTCTATCACTCCCTCCGTCCCTCCCACATTCTCTCCCTCCCACATTCTCTCTATCGCTCTCATTCCATCTTTTGTACTGCAGCAGAGCTGGCCAATCAGAATCCTCAACCCAAGCCCCTCCCTCCACCTCACCTTGTATGTATGAGGAAGTGGGGAACTGAGTCGGACGGACTGCAGTGATGGACGGCTTCTCTCTGAACTCTAAAAAGGTAAGAGGCTATAAAATACCTACATACGCAAACAAGCTGTTGTCATTCCAGATACATGTAATAGAGTTTGGTTGTCTTGTGGATTCATTGTGTTGTTATTTTTCTCTTCAGAGACTGACATGATCCTCAAACTGTGAATTTGAAAGTGAGAACAAACTACTGTACAAACTTTATAAACAACTACAGCAAACTAGAGACTATAGTGGCAACAGGACTACAGTAATTTCCCGCATATAAGCCACAGGACAATGTTTTAAAGTTAAAAGAAACAAAACCATATTAACACCATATTAACTGCCCCCCTGAATTAACCTCATATCAGAAGAAATTTAGCAAAATCAATGTATAAGCTGCGGCTTATAGTCTGGAATTTACGAGTATGTCATCTAAACCTTTCTCAGAAGAGGATTTCTCCTGTCCTGTGTGCTGTGACATCTTCAAGGATCCTGTACTGCTGTCATGTAGTCACAGCTTCTGTAAAGTCTGTCTGCAGAAGTTCTGGGAAACTAAGGTGTCTAGAGAATGTCCAGTCTGCAGGAGGAGGTCATCAAGGGAACGTCCACCATATAATCTCCATTTAAAGAACCTGTGTGAGGCTTTCTCACAGGACAAAAGTCAGAGAGCTTCAGCAGGGTCTGAGGTGCTCTGCAGTCTGCACAGTGAGAAACTCAAGCTCTTCTGTCTGGAGGATAAACAGCCTGTGTGTCTGGTTTGTCAAGACTCCAAAACACACAGACACCACACCTTCAGTCCCGTCAGTGAGGCTGCAGCAGATAGGAAGGTAGGAATGACCTGTGGTCATTTTCCAACCCTAATCCCGTCTCTCTCACACGGTCATTTCTACTCCTATATTTCCCATTTCCCACTCATATCCTGATAATCATACTGTCCTGTTACATGCCAAAATCCTCAGAAATAAGCTTTAAAATCCTTACAGTCTTGAATAAAAATTACGAAGAATGAATTACGAAGTGGATATGCACGCAATTAGGCCATTTTGGGCATTGAAGGGTAAATCTGTCAGACCTGTAGATACAGTTGCAGTAAAGTGTGTGTGTGCATTTCAGGAGGAGCTCAAGATCAAACTGGAGCCCCTAACAAAGAAACTGAAGAGCTTTGAAGAAGTTAAACTCCTCTGTGATCAAACAGCAGCACACATTAAGGTGAGACATGGGTCAGCAACTGGACTTACGGTTGAGTTACAGTTGAGGATAATGTAGTGATGTTGTGTTGTTATGTGTCATTGAAGACTCAGACCCAGCACACAGAGAAGCAGATGAAGATGGAGTTTGAGAAGCTTCACCAGTTTCTACGAGATGAAGAGGCAGCCAGGATAGCTGCACTGAGGGAGGAAGAGGAGCAGAAGAGTCAGATGATGAAGGAGAGGATTAAGAAGATGAGCAGAGAGATCTCAACTCTTTCAGCCACAATCAGAGCCATAGAAGAGCAGATGAGAGCTGATGATGTGACTTTTCTGCAGGTAAGAAGCAGTCTTTCTGATTGGACGAAAGGCAATCTATCAGTCAGGACCTCCCCACTCAGATTGTCTACAGCTAGTAATCACTCCACATGTTGCACTGAATTATCCAACACAAACCTTACTTTAAATCAAATCACGAGCAGCAGTTTCATAACGACTCATTTGAGTAAGTAAAGTAAGTAAAGAGTAGGTGAATGTCCAATTTAAAATGAGACGTTTAGACAAGTAAGCTGTACAAGTTACTGTGTACGCAACCATCTCACCCTACAGTCACATTATATTTACTACTTACTGTAATATGCACCAGCCTCTCACTGAACTTGACTCCCGAGTGGTATCTACGGGTAAATTACAGCCGTGGTGATACAGTGCCTAGATAGAAAGTCATCATACCCCTTTGAAATCGTTACTTTTTTGTGTTACTGCCTGAAATCAAAACCCATTTTTTTTTAAAAAAAGTTTTATTCACTAATTTAGCTGTACAACATCAAAATATGATGACTTTCTATAGACACTGTATCCTTTACCAACAGCAGTCCCACTCGATCATATGACTTAATCATCTATTTAATGATGATAGAGATAACTGAGTTTTTTTGTGGTTTTCGGCCCATGGACAACAATGTGTAAGTAAAACATAATTTCTGTCAGGACCACTTAAGTAAAAAATATTTTTAAAACCAACTTTATTTTGTATTTGATGGTATGGCTCTGTTCAGAGGAAGTGTTCCCTGTCTTTCCATGAGCTCCATGGAAAGCCAAGACAGGGAACGGCAGCATCCTCAGGGGACTACCCTCCCAGTTTAAGTTTCATTATTTTAAGTTTAACAACTTTGAGGTGGAGCTGGGGAGGAGGTGGGTTGAGGTGGAGCTGGGGAGGAGGAGGAGGTGGGGAGGAGGAGAAGCTGGGGAGGAGGAGGAGGTGGGGAGGAGGAGAAGCTGGGGAGGAGGAGGAGGTGGGGAGGAGGTGGGTTGAGGTGGAGCTGGGGAGGAGATGGAGCTGGGGAGGAGGTGGGTTGAGGTGGAGGTGGGGAGGAGATGGAGCTGGGGAGGAGGTGGGTTGAGGTGGAGGTGGGGAGGAGGTGGGTTGAGGTGGAGCTGGGGAGGAGATGGAGCTGGGGAGGAGGTGGGTTGAGGTGGAGGTGGGGAGGAGGTGGGTTGAGGTGGAGCTGGGGAGGAGATGGAGCTGGGGAGGAGGTGGGTTGAGGTGGAGGTGGGGAGGAGGTGGGTTGAGGTGGAGGTGGGGAGGAGGTGGGTTGAGGTGGAGCTGGGGAGGAGGTGGGTTTAGGTGGAGGTGGGTTTAGGTGGAGCTGGGGAGGAGGTGGGTTGCAAAGCAGCAACCAGAGAAAGCAGTGAGAGTAAATAGACTGACGCAGCTTAAACTAGAAAAACACTCAGAGAGCACAAACCTCCGCCAAGCGAACACATAACCGCCTCCTGCATCCAGACGGTGATACGGATCACTCCCAAAATTTAATTGTTTCTTCTTTGGGTCATTTCAGTCATTTTCCTTGGGCAATTTCAAATTACATCGAAATCCATTCATAACTTTTTGAGGTATCTTGCGAACAAACAGACAGACAGAGAAACAAACAAACCAACAAACAAACCCTGATGAAAACATAACTTCGTTGGCGGAGGTAATAAGGCTCCCTTATGAGAGAGGCCACTTGCTAGCGAAGGGAGCGATCAGCTGAGTGGACCAGCTGATGTGGGCTGGGTTTGGCGTAGCCAAAAAGAAACTGACAGCTGACTATGGGCTGTCTATGTGGAATTTGTGAAGAAACACTCTTCCAAATAGGCTACTCTAGGCTACTCACACTCTAGTAGGGGTCATTCCACCTCAAGTCATCAAATAGGTAGCAATCATTATTCACAGACAATTTGAAGTCTTTGGCTTGAATTTTTTTTGAGATAATGACATCTGAACTTTCCTGCAGATTTAGATGAGGGCGCAAATGTGCCAAAAATCAGAAGGGGGGTACCATGTTCAAAAATGTTTTTCTCTGGATGTATTAGGTATACAAAGCTAATATTTTGGCTAAGTTAGTTTAAATGGTTACTCTTTAGATGGTAAAAGTTTGAAGCAAATCTGAGATGGTCAAGCAGAATTTTTTTCTAAAATCCGTTGAATTGAGGTGGAAAGACCCATAGGCTATTTCACCATTTCACGTGATTTATGGTATTGTTCATTGCTTCATTCAGAGTTTGGATATGTTTGCATTAAGGTAAATGTGATGTGAAATAACAATATAATGCTTAATGTATTTCTCCCTTTATTTTTCTCCAGAACTACAAGAGCACAGTGGAAAGGTGAGTGATCTGCCTCCTGTCTCTCTCTTCTCTTCTCGGTGGTTCTGAAACCAACGGCAGCACTGACTCCTGAATGTTATTCCAGAGTCCAGCGCACACTGCAGGATCCAGAGAGGGTTTCAGGAGCTCTGATCAATGTGGCAAAGCACCTGGGCAACCTGAAGTTCAGAGTCTGGGAGAAGATGCAGGAGACTGTTCACTACAGTGAGTATAGCCTACTGTTTACACACACACACACACACACATGCACACACATACACACACACACACACACACAGACATACACATGCGCACACTCACACATATGTACGCACACGCATTCACACACTCTCTCTCTTTCGCAAACACACACTCTCTCACAGACACATTGACACACAACGTCTTTATAGTAAAGCTGCAATATACTGTGTAAATGTATCATCTTTGCTGCAGGTACCAAAACCACTGTCAGGTCATGTTAATCAAGAGGATAACACCTGGTACCATCACTATTGATAATGACCATCATTCACATCCTTACTCAGTGTTCAGCTCATGTGTGTGTCCTTGCTCTCTGCAGCTCCTGTGACTCTGGATCAGAACACTGCAAGCCGAAGTCTCATCCTGTCTGAGGATCTGACCAGTGTGAGACGTGGTGATAAAAGACAGCTGCTTCCTGATAACCCAGAGAGATTTGATGAGTATTCCAGTGTCCTGGGCTCTGAGGGCTTTAACTCAGGGACTCACTGCTGGGATGTGGAGGTTGGCGACAACACACGGTGGAGTGTGGGTGTGATAACAGAGTCTCTCCAGAGGAAGGGAAACTATTTCTCCATGAGTGGACAGTGGAGTGTGGGGTATAATGGTGCATATGCAGCACTTGCTCCTCCTCATGCCTCCACTGTCCTCACAGTGCAGCAGAAACTCCAGAGGATCAGAGTGCAGCTGGACTGGGACAGAGGAGAGCTGTCATTCTCTGACCCTGAAAACAACACACTCCTACACACTCTCACACACACTTTCACCGAGAAAGTGTTTCCATACATTAACAGTGGAGAATTTCCAATGACAATCTTACCAGCGAATGTCTCAGTTAGAGTAGAGCAGCCCAGTTAGAGCTGATAGTGTCTCTGTGTGGACCAGAACTGATCAACATGAGGAGATGAATCAGTTAGAGGAGACTGAGAGAAAACACCACTGTGGACCGAATGAAATCACCAGCATCACACACACCCTCTTCTCCCATGGGATCATTTGACATTCATTGTACACTCCACCTTTTAAATGTTGTGCAAGGGATAAAGGTTTGTGATGTAAAATTAATTAGGTATATTTCACTTATGCATCCATGAGAATCTGCTTCAGAGGAATGTAGGAAACATGTACAGTGTGTTGATGATGACCCTGCTCATAGGCTTCAATGTAAACGCATCAATAAAAATAAATCAATGGGATTCTACACACATGATGCGTGCAGCAAGGACACAACATGCACATCAGTGAGCACTGGTGATGGGGGCATATGTATCACGGGGTAAAGACACAACATGCACATCAGTGAGCACTGGTGATGGGGGCATATGTATCATGGGGTAAAGACACAACATGCACATCAGTGAGCACTGGTGATGGGGGCATATGTATCATGGGGTAAAGACACAACATGCACATCAGTGAGCACTGGTGATGGGGGCATATGTATCATGGGGTAAAGACACAACATGCACATCAGTGAGCACTGGTGATGGGGGCATATGTATCATGGGGTAAATACACAACATGCACATCAGTGAGCACTGGTGATGGGGGCATATGTATCATGGGGTCTGGTCCTTACTGGACCACTGCTAGAGCGATGTGGAACGTCTTCACACTAAAAGTCTTCTACCCGTGGTGTTTCCTTGATGATTGTTACTTTTTGAAATATATTAGATATAATATAATAGAGACCTTCACTTCGCTATCTGTGTGCAGCTCCCTTGAGGATGATGTGAATGTTAAGCTACTGTTAAGGCTGATTAAGGCTTGTAAATACATAAATAATCTTGTATCACATGCTGCATAGCAGCAACATAATATTGAGATCTCTGCACTGTTCTGTGTGCAGCTCAAATAAAGATGCTCTGAAAACAAAAGCAGTTAGATAAGAAATAAGTCTGTTCTAAGAATGATGGGAGAGAACAGCAGAACCTCCACCCAGCTCCACCCTGATCAGCAGAACCAGCAGAACTCCACCCTGATTACCAGAACCAGCACTCCACCCTGATCAGTAGAACTCTACCCTGACCAGTAGAACCACCAGAACTACACCCTGATCACCAGAACTCCACCCTGATCAGTAGAACTCCACCCTGATCAGCAGAACTCCACCCGGATCAGTAGAACTCCACCCTGAACACCAGAGCCAGCAGAACTCCACCCTGATCAGCAGAACTCCACCTTGAATAGCAGAACCTCCACCCTGATTAGCAGAACCCCACCCAGCCCAATATATCTTGAGAGCCGTAGGGCCTAGGATGACCAAATTATTTTTGTATGTTGGTCTCCAGGGGCCATGTCAGAACATCCCATATCCACTTATTTTGAGGTAGCACACAGAACTGCTCTAGTATGAAGCACTCTGCTGCCACCTTGAGGATTTATGCAGGTGGGACAGGTGTCTGTCGACCCCCTCTTCAAAAATCCACAATGAAATGGTGACACTATGGGCCTCTCTCAACATCCCTCCTCGATCCTCGATGCTCGGTCCTCCAGACTCGTTCCAAATGATCTATAACTAGTACTGGATAGACTATCCCATTGCTGCCGCCCCATCATTCTTTATCTAGATTATTGAGAATGAGGACCGAGGAAGGAAGGGAGGATATATAAAACACGAATGAGAGGCACCCCATTTGTTGTACCATGGCATCATTTGCCTTACTGGTTCAGTGCTTAGGTTCTTCACATTGATCTGACATGACTCTGTTGAATAAATTCATTGCTATGGCAAAATATGTCAGTTTAATGTAATATCAATGGGCAATTGCTCTGTCGATAGTTTGGCGTTTAACATGGTTTTAAACCCGCCGGTGACCCAAGAAGTCAAGTGACGGCTTAAGCTCCACTGCTGTGGCCCCAGCCGTAGCGCGACTGGCTGGGGCACCTGTACCACACGCCGGCGACCCGGGTTCGATTCCCGCCCCGTGGTCCTTTCCGGATCCCACCCCGATTCTCTCTTCCACTCACGTCCTGTCTCTCTCTCTACTGTCCTGTCCAATTAAAGGCATAAAAAAGCCCCCCCCCCCCAAAAAAAAAAAAAGCTCCACTGCTGTGTCATGTACCTGTGGTTTAACCTGCTGTGGCGTTTTACCTTGATATGTGATCTCGATTGCTGTGTCTCCAAAGAAATTTAAATCACCCACTAGAGGGCGCATTTAGTGCATAGGACTAATCTCGAAACTGGCATGGTTTAACTGGTCAAGATTGCTGGCCGCTAGCTTGTTAGCAAAGTCCATGCAAAAAGCACTAGCCACTTAGTCAGCAACTAATATAAACTTCTCTCTGTCTTGTCATGCTGAGTAGTCCACTCAAACAAACAGAACTATCACCATTCACGTTTCTTTTAAGAGTTCCGGTCGAAAATAACTGGTGCAATCTCTTAAATCCAGAGGTGGAAAACTCCAGGTTCTGAAAGTGAAAGTCCAATCATGTATTGGTTCTACTTGTGCACTTAGGTGATCTCATCAATTAGCTGCTCTGGCTAGCTGAAGAGTTGTGCTAATTAGAATCAGCTGGTTTAAGTTAATGGTTGGCACAAATACAGTATATGGTAGGACTTTTACTTTCTGAAGCTGGACTTTTCCACCTCTGCTTAAATCTCTTTATCAGCAGGCAACTCACTTCACTCATCTTAGTCGTTCGCCGCTCTTCCTCAACTCTCTCATGTTTCATGCAAGTGTTGTCCTCACATTCTCTTTCTCCATTCACTTCCTTGTCCTTTGATCTCAAACTGTGATCGGATCATTCACAAACTTACAGAAATAAAATAAATTCACAAAACATTTGTGAAATTCTTTCTTCCTATATTCTTACAGGCATTTTAAAGCATTTGCACATATTATTACACAACAAATATTTAACATTTCAAATGCTGTAGGCCTATTCAGAAAAACATTTACCCTATGCATTTCTCTTATTGAGCAAAATCATAACATAATCATAACTTTTAAACTTATAAAACTATGTATCTCAAACTTTTAGATATTATCTTATACATGAATTTCAACAGGGTTACGTTTACATTGAAGCCTATGAGCAGGGTCATCATCAACACACTGTAGCATAGGTCTACATCTTGTCTACATAGGCTACTGTACCTCTGAAGCAGATTCTGATGGATGCATAAGTGACATTCACCTTTATCCCTTACACAACATTTAAAGTGTAACTGCACCCTAAAATATGTTTTTTGAGCTGATGATTGATTGAAACTACTCATAAGTGGTGAACTACACTATTAGCAGGGTTAATATTGACACAAATCGTATTTCCCGAGAAAAGTAACATTTCGTATGATTTTGTATTGGAGATATAGCTCTCCGCGCCTTCTACAGGTTGAAACATGCCATGGCATTTTAGTCCAAAATGCTGACGTAGTCTTGCACTTCTCTGGCGACTCTACGTCACCGGGTTGTTACAAATTAGGAAATGAAATGCCCCAACACTGCCCTGATTACCTGTGATAAGCCATGTCTGCAGCACTCATTCCCAGATTTACACAAAATCACCATGGTTCGCGTGTGCCCCTCCCTTCCAAATTTCAGAATGTCCTGCCCATTTTGAAAGCCTTTTTCAGAAATGTGAAGTGGGTGGAGTTATGGGGTGCAGTTACACTTCATAAGGTGGAGTATCCATGAATGTCAAATGATCACATGGAAGAAGAGGGTGTGTCTGATGTTGGTGATTTCTCTCAGTCCACAGAGGTGTTTTCTCTTAGGCTTAGTTCACACTGGCAGTCGAAATCCGATGTCTTGCATATCCGATCAGATGATCTTTCTGACTGACAGTTCTCATTGCATATTGGTGAAAGTGGATTTATTTTTTATATTTTCCAAGTTATTATGCGTAGCCGCGGTGCAAATACCTTTTTCTTTGCAGCGATGTCAACGCGCCTGACACAGCAACTGGCCTGGCGAACGCGTTGTATCAATCAATAAATCACTTTCGTCACTCAGAATTACGCTGCAATTGCTTGTCGCAGTGCAAATGACGAAAGGGATACGTTGAAATCCTATTCAAGTGGTTCAACTGAAATGAAACCACCTTCGTATGTGGCGCATTTCATGAAAATCTAGCCAGTGTGAACTAAGCCTCAGAGTCTCCTCTAACTGATTCATCTCCTCATGCTGATCAGTTCTGGTCCACACAGAGACACCATCAGCTCTAACTGGGCTGCTCTACTCTAACTGAGACCTTCACTGGTAACATCCTCAGAGGACACTCTACACCACCATTAAAGTATGGAAACACTCTCTCCTTGAAAGTGTGTGTGAGAGTGTGTAGGTGTGTGTTATTATCAGGGTCAGAGAATGACAGCTCTCCTCTGTCCCAGTCCAGCTGCACTCTGATCCTCTGGGGTTTCTGCTGCACTGTGAGGACAGTGGAGTCATGAGGAATAGCACGTGCTCCATATGCAGCACCAGTATACCCCACACACCACAGTCCACTCATGGAGGTGTAGTCTCCCTTCCTCTGGGCCGCCTCTGTCATCACACCCACAGTCCACCGTGTGTTCTCTCCAACCTCCACATCCCAGCAGTGAGTCCCTGAGTTAAAGCCCTCAGAGCCCAGGACACAGGGATACTTATCAAATCTCTCTGGGATATCAGGAAGCTGCTGTTTCTCATCACCTCGTCTCACACTGGTCAGATCCTCAGACAGGATGAGATATGGGTGTGCAGTGTTGGGATCCAGAGTCACGGGAGCTGCAGAGAGAAAGAACACACACATGAGCTGAACACTGAGTGATGTGAATGATGGCAATTATCAATAGAACTGAGTGATGTGTGATGAGGATGTGTGTGTTTGTGTGTATTTGTGTGTGTGTGCGTGCACATGTGTGTGTGTGTGTGTGTGTGTGTGTGTGTGTGTGTGTGTGTGTGTGTGCATGTGTGTGTGCGTATCTGTGTCTGTGTGTCTGTGTTTTCATCAGTTCTATGTAGTGGTGAATGCAGAATCATTGAACATTTGCAGCACTTGTGTGTAGCTGTGTGTATGTGTGTGTGTGCGTGTGTGTGTGTGTGTGTGTGTGTGTGTGTGTGTGCACGTGTGTGTAAGGTGTGTATATGTGTATGTATGCGCGTGCACTTGTATGCAGCTGTGTGTGTGTGTGTGTGTGTGTGCACGTGTGTGTGAGGTGTGTATGTGTGTATGTATGCGCGTGCACTTGTATGCAGCTGTGTGTGTGTGTGTGTGTGTGTGTGTGTGTGTGTGTGTGTGTGTGTGTAAACAGTAGGCTACTCACTGTACTGAACAGCCTCCTGCATCTTCTCCCAGACTCTGAACTTCAGGTTGCCCAGGTGCTTTGCCACATTGATCAGAGCTCCTGAAACCCTCTCTGGATCCTGCAGTGTGCACTGGGCTCTGGAATAACATTCAGGAGTCAGTGCTGCTCTGGGTTTGGGTTCAGAACCACAGAGAAGAGAGAGACAGGAGGCAGATCACTCACCTTTCCACTGTGCTCTTGTAGTTCTGGAGAGTAACAATAGAAACGGAATGGGTTTATTTTTGCTTGCTGACACACTCACCAGAGATCACAACACCAACACTAAGCTGACTGTAGAACTGGTGCATGGCGTCCACTACAGTGGACACTTGCATTTTCACTCATAGGGAAAAAAGTATATTGATACAACTTTGATAAAAGACTTATATTGATACAACTTTGATAAAAGTACTTCCTACAACATATTTAATGAGAACATTTTTTTTAACCTGCATATACCATGTAGAATAGCATTATCTGACTGATATCCCAGAGGTTGTCATTACAACTATCATGCAGATAGTACAAAAAGGTTTTAGGAGACACTCTAGTGGTGTTTTGAAGAAAATATTGCAAATCCAGTAGTTTTAAAGTAAGTTTGAATATCCGTCCACTGTAGTGGACGCCATGCATGAAAGGGACCAATGTGCAGCTGAACGTGTGTGTCAGACGTGAGGCGAGGGTTCTTACCTGCAAGAATGTGATGTCATCAGCATTTAGCTGCTCTTCTAGGACTGTGATTGTATTTGAGAGAGATGCGATCTCCCTGTACATCTTCTCAATCTTCTCCTTCATCATCTTAGTCTTCTGCTCCTCTTCCTCCCTCAGTGCAGCTATCCTGGCTGCCTCTTCATCTCGTAGAAACTGGTGAAGCTTCTCAAACTGCTCCTTGATCTGCTTCTCTGTGTTTAGGGCCTGTGTCTTACATGACAAAATCATAAATATACAATATTTTCCATACAAAATGCCACTAGTATATCCTCTGTGAGTCCTCTCTTTACCTTAATGTCTTTTGCTGTTTCATCACTAGTTAGTTTAGTTTCTTTATGCTTCTTCATATTTTTTTCCAGTTTGGCCAACTGTGTCCTCAGTTCCTTCTGAAACATGAAGAATACAACAGTTATGCTGCAACAACACAAATAAACATGCATTCAGTACAATGATGGAAGTCAAAGTACAAAATCAGCTTTCTTTTACAGTTTTTGCCCATTGCTTGAACACATTTTACAAAGCTTCGCTCACTGTGCCAAAACTCTACACACAAGTCAACATGACACAACACTGGGAAATATACCATTCACATCACCATGTACAATAGCTAAACTGAGGGCTTTTTGAAGCTGGCTGATTGGTTTTTAGTTTTGCAAGTAAGGGTCTTCAAGTGTGTATTTGAGTAGTTGCAATTGCCCGATGCGTTTTGTATTTTGGATACACGTGTTTTCCGAATGGCACCCTGAGATTTCATTTTTGAAAGAAATGCAACTAGAGTGCAAAGCAGCACTTTTGTTTAAGGTATGGGTACATGTGTTTGAGGTATGGTACAAAAGCTTCAAGTTGTGTTACTTTAGTCTAAGCATGCGTCTATAGTGTTCAAGCAACAGCAAAACTGTAAGAGCAATTATGGTTAAGTCTCAAAGACTTAGGATGCCGTTTCATGAATGAAACCCAATATCATGAGAGGAAATAACATAATAAAATAAAACCATTGAATGTATCTTACCTTATAATCACATGCGACCTCAACAACAGGACTAAAGTTGTGATTCTTATGTTCCCTTGAGTCTCTGCACACCAGACACACAGGCTGTTTATCCTCCAGACAGAAGAGCTTGAGTTTCTCACTGTGCAGACTGCAGAGCACCTCAGACCCTGCTGAAGCTCTCTGACTTCTCTGCTGTAAGTAGGTCTCACACAGGTTCTTTAAAACCAAGTTCAGTTGTGGACTTGAATTTGTGAATCTTTTCCTGCAGATTGGACATTCTTGGTGTCCTTTAGTTTCCCAGAACTGCTGCAGACAAACTTTACACACACTGTGACTACATGTCATGATGACAGGATCCTTGAAGACATCACAACATACAGGACAAGAGAAATCCTCTTCGGTGAAAAGACGCTTTGAGGCCATTTTCTTAGCTCACTGTAAAGAATATGACGACCCCTATTAGAATGATGTCCTGATGGAGAGTCCTGAGTCCTTTTGCTATGTTCTTCCTTCAGTCTTTCAGACCTTCAGTCTGAGGGGTGGATTGGCCATCTGTGGAGCCTCAAGTGATTGAGCCTATTGATCACCTGTGCTCTCACACGAGTCAGAGGGAGGAGCCTTGAGGTGACAAAATGATCCTGATTGGTTAGTGGAGTCTCATGCATTTGCAAAGCAACGTTTAGTCAAAGAACAAAGGAACACTGAGAATGATTACATTAAAATAAATGTATATTGCAGTTGTCTCTATTGCTAAAACACAATTTCTGAAGCTTTGCTCCATCTTCTTAAACATTCAGAAACATTAAACACAAAACCTCATACTCGAGCACTCTGACTCCTTTCACAAAATCAAATGTTTGCCCCAAAACAGTTTTGCCTGCTCAAAATCAAACCTTCGTCTGAAGACAGGTTTATCAGTGCTCAAAACCACTGCTCTCAAATCATAAAGTGTCAGTAAGCAATACACCAAAAAAATTGAGAACACATTATTCAAAACATATCATTCACCAAAACAAATTGTCTTTGTTGTTTGCTGAACAAAAACATGTTCTATCATAGTATCTCAAAATTGATCAGCTTTGCTTTGCTTTGCATTTTTGTTCCTCCTCCTCCTTGTACCCTATAGTTTTACAGTATTGCGCCCTGCACTTTTAGCTGAAAAGTGTAAGTGTGATCTGCAAATTGTGTTCTACCATGTGAAATAGTAAGGTACTAATAAGAGACAGAACAATTGTAGCTAAATGTGTTCAGCCAACTTGTTTTGGAGTTTTAGCAACTGAGAACAATGTTTGGACATGTTTGGACAGCCTCTACACATGAACTGTTTGCATTCAGAAGAATAGAATATGCTAATCTTGAAGAATATACTGTTTATGCTAATCATCTAGAGTAATGCAAACTGTATTTTTAATTCTATATTTGAATTACTTTAGTATTATATTACTGCAACTAAACTGTGATTTATCAAATCAAGTCATAATAATCTAACAAGAGAGCTCCAAGTAAGTCCCTTTATGCTGAAATCAATACTAACTAGATTTGTATAGTCTTAATATAGTACTGATAAAACTTGGTTAGATATCAGTTTTGCAGTGTTGGCGTGACTTGACTTGTCTGCCACATGGTGTTTTGGTGTTAAAGATTTGCGCTCTAGTGTCAGGCTCTCACCTAGAGACATAAAAGGCCAAATGGCGACAATGCGGCATCTGGAGGAAGTGTGGGCAGAGCCATCACATGCAGACGGCCGCTGGACCTCAGTTAGCACCTACATGGACCTCAGTTAGCACCTACATGGACCTCAGTTAGCACCCGCATTGTGTCCTGATGGCAGGACATTTACATCGACTCATTTAGCAGACGCTTTGATCCAGAACCACCACAGAACAAAGAACAACGTTACAAACAAACCTCAAAGCAAAAGTGAAATCTTGTGAAGTCAATTCTTGGTTAGGCTATGTGATGACACACCATTTTACTGTAGGCCATTCTCTATTGAGTTTACCATACATACGTTTTCAAAATCAAAAACTGCTTTGTGTGTGTGTGTGTGTGTGTGTGTTATCTGTGTTCCCTTCCTGATGTTTGTGTGGTCCCATAACAGGCTCATGGCATCTCGGTATTAGTTAGTTCTGTCCCACACATGATCCTGATCACAATTAGAGAGGCCTGTGGAAGGCACTGGAACATGAATAATAGCATGTTGAAGAACATGTTGACTTAGTTGCAGGTCTGGGTCAAGTCACATTTTTCAAACGGTACAATGTCAAAAGAGGGCCTCTTGGTACCAGGATATGTGCTTTTGCTTTTATTTTCCTGTTTACATTGTATTGTATGTTGTGTGTGGTGTCTTAAGCTGCTGGGACCTTGAATTTCCCCTTGGGGATCAATAAAGTATCTATCTATCTATCTATCTATCTATCTATCTATGTCACAGGAGTTATGAACACGTCACCTTGGATCGCATACTCAACTACTGCATGGTCACAGTATAATTTTATTAGTAGGAACTAGGGCCGGGACTTTAGCGCGTTAATTACGATTAATTAATTACACAAACATTAATGCGTTAAAAAAATTGACGCATTTTAATCGTATGCCTATTTATTTTTGCACCGCGGAACGTTTCTCACTGGATGAGTTTCAGACGGACCGATTATACTGGAGCACCAAGTCACGCGCATGAGTTCGGTTCAGACAAAACAAACCACAGTGGCACAGTGAACATGAACAAAGAAGCTGATGTGACCGCGTTGGTTGGCCCCGTGGATGAGAAATGTTGTTACAAAAAACGAACGGATGGAAGCGTAGATAAGAGCATGGTTGTGTGCAACCTATGCAACAAGGACGTATCACCGCAGGTATCACCTCAGTGCAAAACATAAAGCAGCTAGCTGCTAGCGTGGACAAAGTATTGTGATATTCCAGACACTTGAGGGAAACCTCTGAGCTTTATTCATTAAACAAATAGCAACCGAGTTGCTGTTAGAGCCACAACTCACGCTTATAACAGTAATCCACCGCACCTAATTCCATGTCCAACTTTCATAGACCTAAAAGAAACTTCACACTCAGAACCGCATACAAGCACACACGCACACACGTAAACTCCGCCCCCCAGTTCCCCTTAAAGGGACACAGCAATTTCATGAACTCAACTCAAGGTAACAGGTGACACAATTAACAGGATATCACAGTATTATAGTTTACAGAAGGTCTACCTATCTATTCATGGGTTTCATCAGGTCCCTTTCCACAGGTGTATAAAATCAAGCATTGATTATCAATGCAGACTGCATGGTGCTTGATTACTACACCTGTGGAAAGGGACCTGATGAAACCCATGAATAGGCTACATGAATTTCTGAAATTCTATTTCTAAATATGGTATTGCTACACTTTATGGCAAAAATTGCACTGGTCTGTTGGACTTATTAATAAACAATATTTGTGTTGCTTAAGCTTAGGCCTATGTATTCAGTCATTATCCAATAGTAGGCTATACTAAAAATCCATGTGAAAAAAAAATACTTCTCACTGTTCTCAGGTCATATATTTATATACAATTAAAATGCGATTAATTTCGATTAATTAATTACAAAGCCTCTAATTAATTAGATTAATTTTTTTAATCGAGTCCCAGCCCTAGTAGGAACATAAAACACAATTGAATGATGTCTGCGATGTAAATTAGTTTGAAACCGTGTGTATGGCCCCGGCTGTGGCGCGACTGGCTGGGGTCCCTGTCCCGTACACCGGCGACTAGAGTTTGATTCCCGCCCCGTGGTCCTTTCCGGATCCTAGCCCCGCTTTCTCTCCCATTCACTTCCTGACACTCTCCACTGTCACTATCAATAAAGGCATAAAATGCCCCGAAAATATACTTAAAAAAAAGAGCGTGTTTCATGTATGCATGTCATTGAGTTAAATTACTTAACTGATCCATAGTGTTTCAACGGAAACTTAAAGAGGACATAGAATGGATGAATTGAGTATTGTACTGTGGTCTCTGAAGTTAAAATAATATATATTCAACTTTGATTTATAAAAAATAAACTCAATTGCAATTGTACAAGCCCAATTGAAACTGTACAGTTAGTTTGGGTATTGAAACTAAATGATTTGGACTAAATGGCGCCCTCTTTGGCAACCCCAATTGAACAAGTAGGATTTGTTCTATTTCGCGTTTTTCAGTGGCTATTTCTAAGTTTGTAATTTCCAAATGAAGGAGGGCACAACCATGCCTCATGTTCATGATAGCTCTTTGGTTATGCATAACCTCTCCTAATTCATCAAAACCAAGACCACAATTATTTCCATTCTATGTCTCCTTTAAGATACTCATTTACATACACATTATTAAACCTTCAGCCCTTTAAACATATTTTGGTTAGAAGAATTAACATAGGAGTAATACTTAACAAATGATGATCAAAGCATTTACTAATAGTTTGTAACTGGTTCATGATAGGGAGATGATTTCATTTATAAATGGTTGTTTCATTATTTATAAGGTATAAACCATATATTTACAAACATTTGTTTTATTTACTATGAACAAACCATTCATAACTTTGTGAACAAATGCTTTACTGATGATGAATTATGCATGAACAATAAATTACTAATGATTAACAAACCATTAACTAATAGGTATTAAATGCTTAATAAATGATGAATTGTGTGTAGTTATTATAAAGTGTTACCCGTATTTTATACAGTGACACACATACAACAAATTGAATCATACATAAACCTGATAATTACAAAAAAAAAAAGTCAGTGTGTCTGATGCTGGTGATTTCTCTCAGTCCAGAGTGGTGTTTTCTCTCAGAGTCTCCTCTAACTGATTCATCTCCTCATGCTGATCAGTTCTGGTCCACACAGAGACACTATCAGCTCTAACTGGGCTGCTCTACTCTAACTGAGACCTTCACTGGTAACATCTTCAAAGGAGACACCCTACCAACACCTAAGTATGGGAACACTCTCTCAGTGAAAGTGTGTGTGAAAGTGTGTATGTGTGTGTTATTATCAGGGTCAGAGAATGACAGCTCTCCCCTGTCCCAGTCCAGCTGCACTCTGATCCTCTGGGGTTTCTGCTGCACTGTGAGGAGAGTGGGGGGCTGAGGAGTAGTGCGTGCTTTATATTCAGCACCATAATACCCCACACACCACAGTCCACTGATGGAGGATATGTCTCCCTTCCTCTGGAGAGACTCTGTCATCACACCCACATTCCACTGTGTGTTCTCTCCAACCTCCACATCCCAGCAGTGAGTCCCTGAGTTAAAGCCCTCAGAGCCCAGGACACTGGCCCACTTATCAAACCTCTCTCGGTTATCAGGAAGATGCTTCTCCTCATCACCACATCTCACACTGGTCAGATCCTCAGACAGGATGAGATTGGGTTTTGCAGTGTTGGGATCCAGAGTCACAGGAGCTGCAGGGAAGAAACAAGAATGGTCTGAGTGAAAAGAGAACACCACCCCCCGCCCCCCACACCACACACACAACAAAATAGATGTGTGTCTGAGTGTGTGTTCTTTTGTATTCATTAGGGTGTGTGAGAGAGAAAGAGAAAAAGAGAGAGAGAGAGAGAGAGAGTGTGTGTGTGTGTGTGTGTGTGTAGCTGTGTGTGTGTGTGTGTGTGTGTGTGTGTACATGTGTGTGTGTGTTTGTGTGTGCACATGTGTGTTCAAAGTGTGTGTGCTTGTGTGAGAGTGTACACTACGGTATAGTACACTCACTGTATTGAACAGTCTCCTGCATCTTCCCCCAGACTCTGAACTTCAGGTTGCCCAGGTGCTTTGCCACATTGATCAGAGCTCCTGAAACCCTCTCTGGATCCTGCCGTGTGCACTGGGCTCTGGAATAACATTCAGGAGTCAGTGCTGCTGTGGGTTTGGGTTCAGAACCACAGAGAAGAGAGAGAGACAGGAGGCAGATCACTCACCTTTCCACTGTGCTCTTGTAGTTCTGGAGAGTAACAAAGAAACAGAATGGGTTTTTTTCTTGCTGACACAACATGCACTGACACATCCACACCCACACCCACACCCACACCCACACCCACACCCACACACACACACACACCCACACCCACACACCCACACACCCACGACACACACACACACACACACACACACACACACACACACACCCACACACCCACACACAACAGAGTCTCGCAGACACACCCCCAACTAAACACTATTCACAACTCACAAAATATCCCCACTCCACACCAATGCCACACTCACAGAAGATCCCCACACCAACACTAAGCTGACTGGAGAACTGGTGCATGGCGTCCACTACAGTGGACACTTACATTTTCACTCATAGGGAAAAAGGTATGACCAATGTGCAGCTGAACGTGTGTGTAGATGTGAGGCGAGGGTTCTTACCTGCAAGAATGTGATGTCATCAGCATTTAGCTGCTCTTTTAGAACAGTGATTGTATTTGAGAGAGATGCGATCACCCTGTACATCTTCTCAATCTTCTCCTTCATCATCTGACTCTTTTGCTCCTCTTCCTCCCTCAGTGCAGCTATCCTGGCTGCCTCTTCATCTCGTAGAAACTGGTGAAGCTTCTCAAACTCCTCCTTGATCTGCTTCTCTGTGGTTAGGGCCTGTGTCTTACGTAGCACATGTCAAAATCATGTATAGTTTCCATACAATGCCACTAGCATATCCTCTGTGAGTCCTCTCTTTACCTTAATGTGTTTCGCTGTTTCATCACTAGTTAGTTTAGTTTCTTTATGTTTCTTCATATTTTTTTCCAGCTTGGCCAACTGTGTCCTCAGTTCCTTCTGAAACATGAAGAATAACAGTTATGCTGCAACAACACAAATAAACATGCATTCAGTACATTGTCATGATGGAAGTCAAAGTACAAAATCAGCTTTCTATTAATCAATTTTGGTTAAGTCTCAAAGGCTTAGAACGAGGTTTCATGAATGAAACCCAATATCATGAGAGGAAATAACATAATAAAATAAAAACATTGAATGTATCTTACCTTATAATCACAGATGACCTCAACAACAGGACTAAAGTTGTGATTCTTATGTTCCCTTGAGTCTCGACACACCAGACACACAGGCTGTTTATCCTCCAGACAGAAGAGCTTGAGTTTCTCACTGTGCAGACTGCAGAGCACCTCAGACCCTGCTGAAGCTCTCTGACTTCTCTGTTGTGAGTAGATCTCACACAGGTTCTTTAAGACCAAGTTAAGTTGTGGACTTGAATTTGTGAATCTTTTCCTGCAGATAGGACATTCTTGGTGTCCTTTAGATTCCCAGAACTGCTGCAGACAGACTTTACACACACTGTGACTACATGTCATGATAACAGGATACTTGAAGACATCACAACATACAGGACAAGAGAAATCCTCTTCGACGAAAACACGCTTGGAGGCCATTTTCTTAGCTCACTGTAAAGAATATGACGACCCCTATTAGAATGATGTCCTGATGGAGAGTCCCGAGATGGAGACTCCTGAGTCCTTTTGCAAAATTCTTCCTTTTCAGACCTTTGGTCTGAAGGGGTGGATTGGTCATCTCTGGAGCCTGAAGTGATTGAGCCTAATTGGTCACCTGTGCTCTCAGAGGGAGGAGCCTTAAGGTGACAGAATGATTCTGATTGGTTAGTGGAGTCTCATGCATGTGTAAAGAAAAGTAGTTTACTCAAAGAACAAAGGAACACTGAGAATGATTACATTAAAATAAATGTAAATGACAGTTTTCTCAATTGCTTAATCCCAGTTTCTGAAACCTTGCCCCATTGTCTTCAACACACACAAACATTGAGCACAAAACCTCATACTCAAGCACTCTGATCTCTCTTGCAAAATCAAACTTTTGGCCCAAAACAGATTTACCTGAAAACAGATTTACCGGTGCTCAAAACCAAACACTGCACTCAAATCATAAATTAAGCAATCAAAATGATGTACGCTATCAAGCAGTCAGTCAACAATAGACCAAAAAAATAGAAAACACATTGTTCAAAACATATCTTTGACAGGGAGAAGTACATTTTAATCTCAAAACAAATGTCATATTTTTATGTGTCATTGTCTTTTGCTGAACGAAAACATGTTCTATCATAGTCATCATCATCATCATTTATTTGTCAGACTCAAGGTCCATAGAAGAACACACAAACAAGCCCTACATAAAAAAAAACAAACAAACAAAAAAAACAACAACTTCCCCCACCCAACACATATACACACATTTTCACAAATTTTCATAAAAGACATTCATACCAGTACCTCCACATTGGTGACTGGTAACGAATTGTGCTATATCTGGGATTGGTCAGCAATATAACAATATAATTCTGTGACGGTGTTGTTTTTAAAGTGCTTTGTAAATTAATAAACCTAAACTGTTATTCATTAAATAAAGTCAAAAATAATCTCACAAGAGAGCTCTAAGTAACTCCCTTCATGCTGAAATCAATGCCTTCTAGACGTATATGGTCTTACAATCTTAATGTTATATTAATAAAACTTGGTTAGATATCAGTTTTTGCAGTGTTGACTTGACTTGACATGGCGACATGGTGTTTAGACGTTAGATAAAAGTTCCTGCCCTGGTGTCTGGCTCTCACCTGAAGAAAGAAAGGCCAAATGGCGGCTATCAGTCACACAATGGGGCAACTGGAGCAAGTGTGGGCAGAGCCATCACATGCAGATGGCCACCCAAACTCCGTTAGCACCCGCATTGTTAGTAAGTAAGTTACTAAGTATTTTATTTGTATAGCGCTTTTCACAGATAAAATCACAAAGTGCTTTACAATACATAATAACAAGAATAAAAGTCGGACATAAGATACACTTTTAAAAAGAGAATTAAAAAAGAGAAGGAAATAACAAAAGAAAAAGGCAATAAATCAATAAATAAGGAACTAAAAAAAGTAATGTCACAGGTTTAAAAAGGCCATCCTGAAGAGGTGGGTCTTTAAACCTCCCATTAAAAAGGTCAATACTGCTCGCAGACCTAACCTCCTTGGGTAGTGTATTTCACAGTTTGGGGGCTGCAGCAGCAAACGCCCTATATTGCCACAGGTCTTAAGGCGAGTGCGGGGTACAGCAAGCAGGTTGTGGTTGTTGGATCGGAGGGAGAGGGGAGCAGAGTGAGGGTGAATGAGGCTGGTGAGATAAGCAGGAGACTGACCATGGAGGGCTCTATATGCCAATGTTAAAAACAAATGTTGTTACCTGATGGACATTTACATTTATCAATTTAGCAGATGCTTTCATCCAGAACGACTACAGAATAAGGAACGACATTATTCAATGTATAATGCAGAGGGGGCCTTTGCTTGGAAAATACTATTGCATCAGGCAATATTATATGTGGATGAGAGAGCAGGCATTATAACGTAGTCAAAGTGTAGCTGTAGGAGAGGGTGCTGGAGGAGACAGGACAGGGAAGCGCATGGTAGATGTTAGGTGTGTTTGGTTGTGTTAGGCAGCGAAGGTCAGAATAATGAGGAGGCAGTCTAGGGGTGCGTTTCATGCAGCGTTTATACGTCCTCCCTCGCTCCTCGATGCCTCGATCCTCACTGATCTACATAAAGAATGATGGGGGGGGGGGGGGGACAATGGGATAGTCTATCCAGTGTTAGTTATAGATCAGTGGGAGCGCCCCTCGAGGATCGAGCATCGAGGATCGAGGAGGCATGATGAGAGGCACCCTATATCTGAAGGTCTTTTGAAGTGTTCAGGACGCTGCTGCCCTCTGGTGGTTGTCTGGAGTGGACACTGTGACTGAGCCTTTTTTTTTTTACACAGGAACCCACAAGCTACTTTGGCTTAGCTTAGTTGACTGGTGGATCCCCAGGTCCCTGTTTAGAAAGTTCTCCACACCAGAACTGGGCCATTGCTCTTCAGGTCCCACGTACCCTGCATAGCACCAGAGACCGTGGGGAAATCAGGAGACGGAAAACGTAATGATCGCAAAAAAGCTCAGTAGTGTACCTTTCAGTTGTTCACTTGGGACCCAACATAGCTCAGTACTGTACCTTTCAATTGTTCACTTGGGACCCAAATTAGCTCAGTAGTGTACCTTTCATTTATTCACTTGGGACCAAAATAGCTCAGTAGTGTACCTTTCAGTTGTTCACTTGGGACCCAAAATAGCTCAGTAGTGTACCTTTCAATTGTAAACTTGGGACCCAACATAGCTCAGTAGTGTACCTTTCAGTTGTTCACTTGGGACCTCGGGAAAGAACCTAACCTCCATCATAGATAGATTTGAACGAGGTTATGAATGAACCCTGGGCAGTAGTATGGGTTTTGGCCGTTGCCTTCACTGCAGTCCAACTGAGAAAACTCTGTGTGAATCTCCCTAAAACCGTTGGAAAATGGAGATCTTCCCATGATGGAGGTGGCACTTTGGTCATCATTCTGGCCATCTGGGCTCCTATGGGGCTCATCAGCGTTGCAGTTTGCAGGGGAAGCAGAGCCAAACGCAGGACAGAACAAGGCAAGGCATGATAGAGTGGAGTGGAGTGGAGTTAGGAGAATCTTTACCAAGAAACACACAAATCACGTGTATAATACGAAACGAAAACAGACCAAGACTAAGGGAAGACAGAGGGTTTAAATACACAGGGTCCAACAGGGTAACAAGACACAGGTGAACTTCACAAGGTATTGACAGGTCTAGTGATCAGAGACAAGTGAGGGACGGAGACAAGGATGACAAATAGCAGTACATGGCACATGGTTAAAAAAAAGGAGCACATGGAACAGGACACAGGAAGTAAACAACGAATGAAACACTAGACAGGAAAAACAGAACAAGACCCTTACAATCAGGTTGGAACCATTCAGGTGTCTTTTGGCAAGAAATGAAGATATTCAGGTCCTCCAAACTCTCCTGGACCATAGTGCTTGCCCTTAGTGAAGGTATAGTGGAGCAACTGGTAGTGTAAGGTGCTGATCACTTTGTAATCACAAACAGGACACTGATGAAGTATACAGTATCTGTACTGTAAAAATGTTCAATTAGTACATGTTTGGCGTAATGATGTTTATTTTTATTTTTGCTTTTATTGTTCATTGGTTATAATCACACATTTTAACACATGTTAACCTGAGATGTGCCATTTCAAGAGAGTCTCTTGATAGCAGAAAATTATATAATTAGTTAAACATTACCATGACAATCGCCATGACAATCGCCTCCATTGGATGTTCCCAATCTAATTACATCATCAGAAAAAAAAACACAATACAATTGAATGATCTCCATGATTAGGAAATTAATTTGAAACTGTTGTAGTTCAATAGCCATTCTGTGCCATACTGTTTCCATGGAAACAGAATCTACTCACTGACTTACAGGGGAGCTACACCAGGCGCATTCTGTTCGCAACGCGTATGTTGCAGCAGTTAATAATCACTGCAATCAATGGAAGTAGCTGCACCAGACCAGTACATTCCAAAAAAATAGACGAGTCTTCTAAAATGGATTTCACACTTCGCAAGCGGAACGCAGTTACGCGCCTGGTGTAGCTCCTCTGTTCCAGGGAGGCTACACTGAGCACGTAACTGAAGCACTCTTTATGCAGAGCATAGTTTTTTTCAAATGAATGTGTCTGGAGTAGGCAGTTGCACTGATTACAATGGGAGCTTATTGTTGCAGCAGACAGTCAACTGAAACACTCACAACCCTGTTACACGTTACTGAACTTTTATCCATTTTAAAACCGATTTGATACAGTGACATCCATAGAACGGACAGGGACAGCACATTATCACATGCACAGTAAACCTGAGAATTTAAAAAAGTCAGAGTGTCTGGAGTGGAGAGTGCTGGACATTTCTCTCAGTCCTCAGAGTCTCCTCTAACTGATTCATCTCCTCATGCTGATCAGTTCTGGTCCACACAGAGCCACTATCAGCTCTAACTGGGCTGCTCTACTCTAACTGAGACCTGCACTGGTAAAATCCTTAGAGACATCCCACTACCATTAAAGTATGGATACACTCTCTCAGTGAAAGTGTGTTTGAGAGTGTGTAGGTGTGTGTTATTATCAGGGTCAGAGAATGACAGCTCTCCTCTGTCCCAGTCCAGCTGCACTCTGATCCTCTGGAGTTTCTGCTGCACTGTGAGGAGAGTGGAGGCATGAGGAGGAGCATGTGCACTATATTTGCCATCATAATACCCCACATACCACTGTCCAGTCATGGAGGTGTAGTCTCCCTTCCTCTGGAGAGACTGTACCATCACACCCAGACTCCACCGTGTGCTCTTTCCAACCTCCACATCCCAGCAGTGAGTCCCTGAGTTAAAGCCCTCAGAGCCCAGGACACTGGACCACATATCAAATCTCTCTGGGTTATCAGGAAGCTGCTGTCTCTCATCACCACGTCTCACACTGGTCAGATCCTCAGACAGGATGAGATTGGGTTTTGCAGTGTTGGGATCCAGAGTCACAGGAGCTGTAGAGAAGAAACAGGAATAGTCTGAGTGAAAAGAGAGCATCCACACACACACACACACACACACACACACACACACACACACACACGACCGTGTATCGGAGTGTGTGTGTGTGTGTGTGCGCGTGTGTGTGTGTGTTCTTTTGTATTCATGTGTGTGTGAGAGAGAGAAAGAGACTGAGAGAGTGTGTGAATGAACACACACACACACACACACACGCACACACACGCACACACACACGCACACACACACACACACACACTGTATCGGAGTGTGTGTGCGTGTGTGTGTGTGTGTGTGTGTGTGTGTGTGTGTGTGTGTGCGTGTGTGTGTGTGTGTGTGTGTTCATTCACACACTCTCTCAGTCGCTGATCCAAATCGAGCGGGCGACCGCGGTCACCCGCGGTTATGGGTCAAGAAAAAATATTTTTAATGATATGCGGGTCATGTTTGGTCGGGTCGGTAAAAAAAATATGCCGTTATTTTTTTGTCATTAATATCGTACATAATTGTCTTTAGAAGAGAAAGACATAAGTTGCAGCATTCCCACTGAAACGCGATTCTATCCCCCACATTTTGTCACGAACATGTAGAAATGCACTTGTTGTTTCTGCGTAGACAGACCCTCGGCTACACAAGTCTGATAATTTGCAGCAAGATCGAATGGTATTATGGAAAGAAAAATAAACTAAAAGTTTCCCAAATCAGGAAATACTTCTTAATTTAATGTCATCAAGGCATATAGCCTACACTTGGTATGAGCATGCAATGTGCGTCCTTGCGCAACTTTTATAGGCCTATAGTGGCTCGTTGGAAAACCCCACGTCTGCTCTTCTCCACATCGTGCAAAAAAGGTTTCGGAGCAATGACGCACTCAATCGGGCTCTATGGGTTTTGGTTTTTGTTTTGGTCCATTGATGAAGACGTTAATAAAGAGTTTCTTAATAATATTCTATGCCTGCATTTCATGCTTGGGAGAGCTTCAAGGCATTCATGTGAGGAATGGCTGAAACAGAATAGGAAAATCCTAGGCTAATTATGTTCAATGTTGAGTCAAATAGCCACATTTTTGGATGAATGCTGACACGGAACAAAAAAAAAGGTAGAAATGCATGTTTCCCAAATTCTGAGCAATTATAGTCTATATATAATTAGGCAATATATATTATTGTTTTACATGCATATGAGATACCACTTTTGCGTAGCTCAATGACGCTACGACTAAGTTAGACTACTTTTTACAATAAGCGGGTCGGGTCCTGTATTTCAATAATTATTTTTTGCGGTCCGAGTTGCGGTCCGGTTAGTTGTAAACGGCGGGGCGGGGCGGGGCGGGTCGTTCAGACACGTACCCGCGCATCACTGGTGTGTGTGTGTGTGTGTGTGTTCTTTTGTATTCATGTGTGTGTGAGAGAGAGAAAGAGACTGAGAGAGTGTGTGAATGAACACACACACACACACACACACACACACACACACAAACACACACAAACACACACACACAAACACACACACACACTGTGTGCACACAATGCAGTTGCAAACTTAAGTTCGAGAGGAACGTGACGAAAACTTTGCCACGCCTCCACTTCCTATAAACTTGATGGCTTACGGTGTGGCCACATTTGTCCGACACTTCACTCTGTTGTGTCGGAACCCGCTATTTCCCTATGGGTGACGTCAAGCGACTTTAACGGACCCGCAAAGCATTCCGGGAAGGCAGCGCTGCATTTGAAAACCTGTCGCGCGACAGAAAAGCTGGCCGATCCCCAGCTCTATGCAAATGAGTCCGTTGAACGCGAGCCGTCTGTCCAATGAAAGCACGAGGTAGTAGGTTCGTCGTTGTAGTACAACAGTGCCCGTGAAACTTGGTTCCGTATACAAGTCAAATTCATGTTTAAACGAACTCTTCCACGACCAGCTAGTTGTCCATAAAATAAACGAAACTTGGATTTGGAGAAATACATTGACTGTTGGTGTTTCTGGTGAGGATTTGAGATTGCATTGAGTAGTTTAAATAAAACAAGATTTCAAAATGGCTTGCATAGTTTGTGTAGGCTATTAATATTTTCGTATGCTGTTAAATACATGCCTAAAATGGTGGTTCATTTGTGAAAACACTTGAGACTAGTTAAAACGAACTGCTTATGAACTGCTAACTGACAATTCAAACGAAACGCCCACTCACGACAAACGAGGGGAAGACGTGCGACACCTTCCGACACATATGTCGTACAAGTCTGTCTACACCGTTAGTCAACGCTCACCTGCCGGTGCTTCTGCAGCGTTTTTCTCGCTCGCAAAGCAACAGCAGCACCGGCCGGCGGCCTAAATTTGCCTAACTTTGCTCGCTGCAAGTGACTTGCCTCTCGTTGTCGAGCAGAACTTGCTGGCTTAGATTTTCGTTTACAGACTTCATTGCGTCTAGGTTTCACGGGACACAATTGCAGCGAGGCCGTTCTTATTTGTCATTTTGTATGTAAAGCTGTTCCGTAAAGACTGTCTTAAAACTCACGTCGCAAACGTAGCTACAGGCTAGCTGAAGCCTCATTGGTTTACTGTTTGGTTGTTTTGGCTAGTTAATTTAGGCCGTGTTGGGTCCGTTCATAGATCAGTAGGCTTTCGGAGTAGCCGCTACTAGATTTGCTTCATGGTTCATTGTTGTTCGGTTGTTCAGTAGGCTGCCGGTATTCCGTATGATTTGCGCGGGCCAGCTTATCACTTGCCGCGTAGGCCTACGTTACCAGCCAAACTAGCTTTTCCCCTTGCAGGTAGCTAAGGCTAACGCGTGTATGGCTACTGCTGCTGCTTCTGCCGTAATGGCCGCATGGGTCTTTAGAAGTCTCTAGCTGAGCTGAAGGATCCCGGCTACATTTCAGTCTTATTTAGCTTCAACGTTTCAATTGGCTCAATTTGCCATTTGCTTTTACTGCGAAACCGCAAACAGCTGCTTCTAGAGGTAAGGCTTCTTACAAGCAAGCCGCTAACTGCTGATAACTTTGCTAACGAGTTTATCGCGGCGATTGACTTGCGAGAGGTAGGCCTACAAATCAATTCACATGAACCTGTTTGCGCACCGTGCATGTGAAATACGGAGTCAAGGTCAATGTTCTGCCGCTGCATGAAACATAGTATTTTCATTCATGAAATAGTAACATAGTATAATCGCCTGCATTTCTTTAACCCAACTCAATGCCCGCTCAGGCTTGAAGGTAGCTGATTCTCTGGAGCCGTTGCTCGGTCACTCATTGTAAAGAGTAGTGATGGCGTACTGAAGCTTTCTGAACCAGTGAGGCATTCAATCCAATTGTATCGAAAAAAGGTTCAGTACTCGAAGCTTCAGAACTCTATGAGGACATCTAGTGGTGAAAGTTTAGGATAGCCTTGTGTCACAGACTGTTTCGTAGTTATTAGCTATGAATGTCTTTGAGTCAAAGATGAATACATCTCGAACATGAGTTAATGGATAAATAAATAATAACATGGATAATTAAGGTTATTTAGGGATCTTCTAACTTGTTTTATGTTGAAACTGCGCGATTCAGTCGCGCCTTGCACACGCCCGGACTCGAACTCGCAAAACAGTAGAGACTGATCGGGGGTCGCGCGTGCTCACAAGAAGGCCACGAGTCCAGACACTTGACTTGTGTGCCATCAGCAGACTTGATGAGTCGGCAAGTCAGTTTGAGTCAATTGGCGAAGTGCTTTTACACAGTGAACCTAAACCCCCGCCCAGTGTCGCACTACGGCTTTGAATCAAAAGCCGTGTTCAAGTTCAACTCCAAATGACCTTTTGCAGCAACGAGAGCTGCCGGTGGCAGCAGGGGCGGGGATGCAAACGCTGCTATGAAGTTGTACACTCTCTACTTCCCGTAGTGTAGACTTGGCTAGACTTGACCATGTGACGAATCACGAGGCACGGACCCGCACGGACCCTTGTGGATATGAGGAGGCATCTAAACACCTGCACATACGCCAGGGATGTAAAAGCCAATTAGGGCAAAGACCTGACGTCATGAAGGCAGGGTCTAGGCTCCGCTGCTCTCCGCAGTACCTCCAGAGCGGCTGCTCTGCTGCTCCGCAGCTGCCTGGTCACGCCTTGCTCCCGCGATAAGTTGAGGCCATGTGATACAGTAATTTCCCGCATATAAGCCGCATTGTGTATAAGCCGCAGGACAGTGTTTTATGCAAGTTAAAAGAAACAAAGCCATATTAACGCCATATTAACTGCCCCCCTGTATTAACCTCATAGTGGAAGAAATTTTGCAAAATCAATGTATAAGCCGCGGCTAATAGTTGGGAAATTACGGTACCGACTGCCGAGTCGAAAACACACCCATCTAGACCATCGTGGACAGATTTTTAACCACGTGCATCTTGTGCTGCGCAGTTTTTGTGCTGCGCAGCCATCTTGAACTCGCCTAAACTTCGAAGCAGTCACATGGGTGTGTGTGAAACGAAGCTTCGGACGTCACTGGTCACGTGATTATCACCAAACAAATCAAGCTCCGATACAAGCTTCATCCCAAATTGGTTCATGTTTTCGATACACGCCTCGAAGCAGGGGGTTCACGGATAACATCACTAGTAAAGAGGACCAGGGGTTTTTCTCCAGTGCGTGCGTTTTGGAATGCAAACAAATCAAAACCCTTCCCTAGCTGACCACGGGAGCACCTACACCTGCGTGTAGCTTTGCTTAGTACTTCCTTGCTGACCAAGCACCTATAACAGTGCGTAGGCTACTGCTCCTTTCCCATAAATGTGTGGCTCACCACTTCTCCTTGATGTCTAGGCTACAGCTGTTGGGCTACAGTATCTCATTGCTCATTTGCACTTGATTTTACTAAATTTGGTAGATAAGTATTTACTCATGCTGTGGTTCTAATTTTATTTCTGCACTTTCAGTCTCCTCAGTTGACCATTGGAGCACCAGTGCTGCAGCACATGTCCTTATATTGTGGTTCTAATTTTATTTTTTCTGCACTTTCCAGTTGACCAATGGAGCACCTGTGCCGCAGCACATGCCCTCCATTGCTCCTGCGCACTTGATATTGCTAAATTGGCAGATATTTGATATCTATGATACTCAAATGCTGTGGTTCTAATTTTATTTTTTCTGCACTTTCCAGTTGACCAATGGAGCACCCGTGCCGCAGCACATGCCCTCAATTGCTCCTGCGTACTGATATTGCTAAATTGGCGGATATTTGATATCTATGATACTCAATCTTTGGCCCCCCGTCTATAAGCTTCCCTAGCTTCTTTGGGGGACCCATTCACTTTACCCATCTTAAGTTTAAAACCCTACTGTAATATTTGTTTGAAGTGGTATTGTGAATAAACTAAACTAAAATGCTGTGGTTCTAATGTTATTTTCTGCACTTTCTAGTTGACAACGGAGCATCAGCGATGCAGCACAGGTTCTCAGTTTAATTCCGGTCATCTGTCTTTTGACCTCGCCCCTCCAGCATAGGTGCCATGCTGAGCCACCTCCTTCCTTAGCATAGCGACCCCGTCGCTATATCTCTCTCCTCCATCATCTTCCACCGTCAGCGTGGCAGCTAATTAAAGTTCTTCCCTAGCTTCACAAGAGAGTATATACACCAGTGTGTAGCTATGCTCCATTCCATCCTTAGCTGACCAAGAGAGCATACACCAGCGTGTAGCTCTGCTCCATTCCATCCTAGCTGACCAAGAGAGCATACACCAGCGTGTAGCTCTGCTCCATTCCATCCTAGCTGACCAAGAGAGCATTATACACCAGCGTGTAGCTCTGAGCCATTCTTTGGAATTCACCATAATTCATGCTGCTCACCATTTCTCTTGCCGCTAGCTACTATAGTTGGCTACAGTTTTTATTCTTTCCTTGCATTTGACATTACTATATTGATGCATATTGATATCTCTGGTTTACTAAAACACTGCTGTCCTAGTTTTATTTTGCCCTTTCTAGCTGTTCCGTGGAGCAACAGAGCCGCAGCACAGGTCTTCATATTTTATTTCTTGTCATGTCTAACCACTTCCCTCCAGCATAGGTGTCCTACTGACCCAGAGTGATGAGCCACCTCCTTCCCTGGCTGTATCGACCGCGTCGCTACATCTTTCCTCTGCCTATCACCGAACCGCGTTCGTGCCTACACCCCTTCAGGCATCCCAACCTGCAAGAAGTCATTTCAGGGAGGTATCCCTTAATTGATTCCCAAAGGGGAAAATTCAAGTCTACAGCCAGAATGTTCGCCCTCTGGGCAGCTCTGCCAGGGTTCTTAGATACCTTTCTTAGATTCCCAGCGAAGGTCTTTTCAACTTGCTTGCATTTTTTGGGATGCTTTTGGTTCCTTCTCGACTTCTGCCAGCGCAGTAAGTTCCTGCATGATCCCTGCCAAGCAGTACCGCTTGTACTGACTCTGAGCTCCGCAATGGTAAGCAGTACCGCTCGTACTGACCCTGAGCTCCGCAACTGCATGCCGCACTCTCCTGCACTGACCCCAAGCTCTGCAACTGCAAGCTGTACTATCCTGCACTGACCCCAAGCTCTGCAACTGCAAGCTGTACTATCCTGCACTGACTCCAAGCTCTGCAACTGCAAGCTGTATTCCCATGCACTGACCCGTGTTGCCCTGTAATGACCCGAGCTCTGCTACTGCGAGTTCATTGCCCTGCATGTCAAAGTTAACCTTGAGGTCTTAAGCTAACTACATCGCACTATGCTGCTCCTTTGCTTCGGCGGACCCTCTCTTCGCAACAGCCAACATTGCCTGGCAGATCTAGCTTTTAAAATGTATTTTTATTTTTTTATTTTTTTATTTTTGGCCGGCGGTCCTCCCGAGTTCAACACTTACATCAGATCGAACCTTTTCACTTCAAATCTCAATCTCAATGACAAGACACAATATTCAAGGTGGCAGGGTCCTGGTCAGGGGTCCCCACATTACTGGCTTTGTTGGGGTGCTCACAGAGATCACACCAAATGCTGCCGGCGCAGTCTGGTTGGTGTGATACAGCGGTGCACTTCAGGACCCCGGCCTGCGACCTTGCCCAACTTGCTATCTCCGCGTAATTATAATCATAATGTTTCTGCTACTTAAATTGCAATATAGTCTCCAAGCTCAGGTCTAGTCTGGTCCCCTTATTCGTGCTGCATTTATCCGTCGTCTGGCATCTTGCCTGGCCTCCGCAGCAGGTCAGGCACGATATCATGTTAAGCTTCACGGGTGCCCGCGGTCGTCACTCCGGGCTGACGTCTGCCAGCGCAGTTATCGCCCGGCGCGATCCCATGATGCACTTCACGACCACGAGCGGTAATGCCAGCGCAGAGCCACCGTGCTCACGAGAAGCTAGTCAGGACCCTGACTAGTGACCTACACCAAGCACTCCCACATTTATTTATCTGGCAAATTTTCGGATAGTGAACTTTTGAACTGTGTGTTTGTGCTTCACTCACTGTACTGAACAGTCTCCTGCATCTTCTCCCAGACTCTGAACTTCAGGTTGCCCAGGTGCTTTGCCACATTGATCAGAGCTCCTGAAACCCTCTCTGGATCCTGCAGTGTGCACTGGGCTCTGGAATAACATTCAGGAGTCAGTGCTGCTGTGGGTTTGGGTTCAGAACCACAGAGAAAAGAGAGACAGGAGGCAGATCACTCACCTTTCCACTGTGCTCTTGTAGTTCTGGAAAACAGTAAAGGATGAAAAGTATTAAACTCTACATTCTTCTTTGATATTGAACTTTTCTCTGCTGTCATATAATGGAAGCAAACAAGGGAATATTTAATACAACCAAACAACACGCACGCACGCACGCACGCACGCACGCACGCACGCACGCACGCACGCACGCACGCACGCACGCACGCACGCACGCACGCACGCACGCACGCACGCACGCACACACACACACACACACACACACACACACACACACACACACACACACACACACACACACACACACACACACACACACACACACACACACACACACACACACACGAGTGTCCCTCATTGTTCTCATGCACTTGTTCCCCAGTGTGTTACAGACAGGACCACACACACCACACGGCCCACAACACTCCAGCAACACACTCAGTAATAAAGATCAATTAAACACAGAAATGTCATCACACACAGTAATTACAATTATATAGCAAATACAGTTAATCTGTGAGGCAAACATGGCAGAAATAACTGGAATGCTCATATTGTTCGGACAAAAAATGACAAAGATATCGTTAAATTAAACAAAATACAACTCTGCCGCAATCCCACAATTCTACCGCTCTCTGCACTAGCCACTCCCCCTCACTCTCACTTACTCCAGCATAGAAACAAAAAAGCCCATTTCGCTGAATTTTCATGGAAATTACGATGCATAGGCTACTCATCAACAACCGCGGTTGCCTTGCGCTTCATAGCACTGGCATGGCCATGGCATAGACGGCCATGCATGCGGTTAGCTTTAGGCTATCATTTCCCAACAACAGCAAAAACGCACGGGTATGTAATGTGTCTAATAGCCATTAGCTGCAACTCAAACGCCTTTCCCCTTCACTTTTTTATTACCTTGCAAAGAGTAAAAAGCTCTAACAGCACGGGCCTGATTCTCATCACCAATCTAACATGATCTACCTGCATCAACGTCATTGGGCAACACGTTTCTTGGAAAACATTGTTTGCACGGGCACTGCACTAGTTACAGTAAACCAGTGATCAGAACTTTGGAGTTAACACCTTTACAGACAGTGGAGCTCTTACCTGCAGGAATGTGATGTCATCAGCTCCCATCTGCTCTCCTATGGCTCTGATCGTGTCTGAAAGAGATGAGATCTCTCTGCTCATCTTCTCAATCTTCTCCTTCATCATCTGACTCTTCTGCTCCTCTTCCTCCCTCAGTGCAGCTATCCTGGCTGCCTCTTCATCTCGTAGAAACTGGTGCAGCTTCTCAAACTCCTCCTTGATCTGCTTCTCTGTGTTTAGGGCCTGTGTCTGGATAAAAGCAATTCATGTTTACTTATTTACAAAAGACCTTTATGTGTAAATGTGTTTTTGTCTCAATGTGTAAAAATCTGCATACAAACAATGATGACCGGGACATCTGACATGATTCACATATGTAACGTGTCTGGGCTCACCTTGATGTGTGTTGCTGTTTTATCACATGCCACTTTAGCCTCCTCAAAGGTCTTCAGTTTCCTCTGTAAGGGCTGCAGTTTGATCTTGAGCTCCTCCTGGAATGAATAACAGATATTACTGCAGACTGCAGTTCGGCAACAGTATTGTTCAGTCATGTCCAAGTGAATTACAGGCAATGGTGTTAAATCCCATCCCCATAATCAAAAGAATTATTAATGAATAAGGTGGTGCTGTTCAATCCCATCATTATAATCATAAAAAACACTTTACCTTATGGTCAGGGGCTGCTTCATCAATAGGGTGAAATTTGTGGCCAGTGTGTTTTTTGGAGTCTCGACACACCAGACACACAGGCTGTTTATCCTCCAGACAGAAGAGCTTGAGTTTCTCACTGTGCAGACTGCAGAGCACCTCAGACCCTGCTGAAGCTCTCTGACTTCTCTCCTGTAAGAACGACTCACACAAGTTCCTTAACGTCAGACTGACTGGAGGATGTCCCATTGATGACTTCCTCCTGCAGACTGGACACTCTCTGGATCCTTTAGTTTCCCAGAACTGCTGCAGACAGACTTTACAGATGCTATGACTGCATGAGAGGACAACAGGGTCCTTGAAGATGTCACAGCACACAGGACAGGTGAGGTCATCTTCAGAAAAAGAGGTAGATGCCATCGTTACCAGCAGACGCTTGCTAGCACTAGCTGCTTAAAACTTTGCTTTCACTTTCAAGTTCACAGTTTGAAGATCATGAACGTTTCTGAGAAAGGAAACAGAACATACAAGTCACAAAGCTGTCATCTTCATGTACATTGACTTGTTAGCTTGTTAGAATATAAAAGTACTCAGTACATTATGGAATACATACCTAGTCAAAGTTCAGTGCAAAACAGTCGGTCACTGCAGTCCGTCTGCCTCAGTTCCCACTTCCTCATTCAACAGGCTGAGGGAGGAGCTTGGGTGGATTCTAATTGGCCAGCTCAGATACACCATGTGACAGAGAGAGAATGAATGAAAGAGAGATAATAAGGGCTATTCTCATTCATCTTTTTATCTATCCGCCGCTCCTTGAGAGAGAGAGAGAGAGAGAGAATGAATGAAATGGAGAGAATAAGGGCTATTCTCATTCATCTTTTTATCTACCCTCCCTCCCTTCCTTCCTTGGTCCTCCAAGTCTATCCAGTGTTTTTTATAGATCAGTGGGAATGAGCCGGAGGACCGAGGAAGAAAGGAAGGAAGGAGGATAGATAAAAAGACAAATGAGAAGAGCCTTGAGAGCGAAAATAAGAGTAAGAGAGAGAGAGAATTCATTTAAACCATGTGAGAGAAAGAATGAAAGAATGAATGAATTGAGACCAATCCTGTTGTGTTTATCCAGCATAAGAACAACACCATATGAAAATATTTAATGTATTGAGCAGGTCATAATTATCAGCAGAACTGATAGTTTCCACCACCAATAAGGTCTCTAATGTCGTACCACAGGACATAGTCACATAATGTTGGAGGTATTCTGAAATGTGTAGGACTCTGCTGCCCCCATGTGCCTGTCTGGAGGTTGGACACTGTGACTGTGCCTTTTGCAGTATATAGGAACCTGCAAATTGCTCTTGCATGGCTGACTGACTGGTGGTTCCCCAGGTTCTTGTTGGGAAAGTTCTCCTCACCAGAACTGAGGCGTGGGCCACTGCTCTAACAGGTTCAGGTACCCTGAGTAGCACTAAATCAAGAATTGTACAGAACCTCTTGTAAGGTTCTTCTCTGCATAAAAGAGCTGAGTGGAGTATCATTCCACTGTCTAAGTTATGTTGTGTACACAAGAGCAGGGGTCACAGGTCAAACACACACTGCCATCAATACACAAATAGAATGTGTCTCCATTCTACAGAACAATAACTTTATTCAGGAAAAATGTAGATGTCATGGTCTTGTTACAGATAGTCTCTCTTTTTCAACAAATGCTTTCACTTTCAAATGAACCATTTGAAAATCAGTCAGTAAGGAAATTCAAAGTACAATCCGCAAGGCCGTTGTCTTAATGAAAATCAAGCTGAAACATGTATTTAGCTTGATAAATATAAAAGTATTCAATACACTATACGTACCTACTAAAAGTTTAGTGGAAAACAGTCAATCAGTTTGTCTGCCTCAGCTCCATGCCTGTTAAAACAGTTTTTTTTAAAAAAGAACTGAGACTGTGTTATCCTTTATTCACAGAGTTCAGTTGCTCACTTCCTCATTCAACAAGGTGAGGCAGAGGGTTGGACTTGCGTTGATTCTGATTGGCCAGTTCAGAGAGAGAGAGAAAGAGAGAGAGAAAGAGAGAGAGAGAGGGAGGGAGAGGGAGAAAGAGAGAGAGAGAGATCCTGTTGTGTATTACTAACTTTTGCTTCTTTTTTCCAAGATTTCATTCAGGTAGAGGCAGAGCCCAGCTATGGAGAGCCTGCATGGCCACTCCCTATTAAGTCCTATTGTACTTTTTCATGGACATACATCATTGAATCTGGCCAAGCACTGTTCCAGTGTCAAAGGTGTTTTAAAATTCAACTAAGTCCTTCGTTCTGAGAATTTTCAAGGATTCATCAATGGATCCTCAGCATTCAGAAAACATCCACAATTGTTTGCATATATCCAATGCATATTAAAAACTCCCTGTTTTTTTTTGTAAATATTTTATTATAAAAAGTGTGAAATGAGGAAATACTGTAGGCTACTCAAAAAAGTTTGTTTAGAGGAAAATGCAGTTGCACAGTCAGAGATGCTGACAGGCTCCCTTTCCAAATGCTCCTCCATGTCAGCAAACAACTGGTAAAGCAGCACAATTTCCAACACGTTCACAGTTGAAATGAAGTGCGTAGCCAGAACCGTGGTGATGTGCACTTTTATACCTGCTGGGCTGTTCCATTGCATCTGATCTTAACAGTTATAGGAAGGTACTGGGAACTTGGGAAGGTGCGTACTTTAGTCTCTCTAGCACCCGACTCACAAGCAATCATTCTGTTGTCATGTAGTTACAGTTTTTCTCAATTGTTTACACACAATTTCTGGTACTTGAGATACAATTCCCATAATATGTAGCTCATGCACCAACCTCCTGAACCGATTCTGCTGAACTATAAGCACAATTTCTGCTTTACACTCAAATTGCAGTTCTATAACACACTGTTTTCAAAACACTACACACAATTCTGTGCATTAGACACAATTTTCATGAAGAAAACCTCTTGTTTTCACAAAGAACACACTGCCATTCAAATTCTAAAGCTAACTGCCCTACCATGCACACTGACTCATCAGATGGGCAAACTCCTGTCACACAGTCTTACAATTAGCAATCAGAGCTTTAGTATTACAGTATAGTACAGGCAGAGGCAGAGCCAGAGGAGTGAGAGTAAGAGGAGGAGGATGGGGAGGCCAAGGACCGTAATCTCTGATGAGATCCGAGCCACTAGAACATTGCAGTGCTGCGTATCAATACAGTACAGTACCGGACAGTACAATACAGCTCAATGAGCACAGTAGTACAGTATTGCCTGTGGGCTGTTCTGTAGGACTGTAAAAATAAAGTATGTTTCAAGTATTTGGGGAAAGTAATCCTACTTTGTATTCCTACACAGTTTACAGTATTTTACAGTACTATTTGTTTGGCAGCCGAAAGATTACCAACACAAGGGCTTCCGTCTCCTGAACAGGAAACTGAAATCATGAGCATTGTCCTACAAAACACGGCATAACATCACGGCAAATAGAAAGAAAAAGTAATAGAAAACAATGAGATATTTCAAAATATTGATAGGGTAAGCATATCAACTTACTGTATCAGCTTATTTACTGTTTGTAGTACTGTTTGTAGTGTAACACTGAACAAAAAAGGCCTAAGTCATTATAATGAATGGAGAAGAAGTGTTTTCAATTCATCGCAGTGTTTTACACTGAGCACATCAGTGTTCAACTGGTCCTTATAAATGTCTTGATATATGATGGTTTGTGTGTGTCTCTTGAGAACAAAAGAGCATTTTGAGGAGAAATTACATAGTTTTGAAGGTAAAGTGTCATTTTGCAGGAGAATTGCAGGGTTTTGCCCATTGTGTGTGTTGTTTTGGATTTGTGTGTAGAGTTCTGAGAATATGAGGCATGTTTTCAGAAATTGTGTGTTAACAATCGAGAAAAACTGTAAGAGAACAATGACACGCGCTAGTCCCCTTTTCCTCACATACGTAGCTCTGGGACTGAAAACAAGTCAGAGTGCTATCAACTACTGTCACACAACAAACACAAACCCACACATATACAAACAACCACCGATCTCGGAGTGACATCTCCACATGGCATTCAACAGCGTAGGCCTATCCATTACAGTTTTTCACAGTTGCTCAAACACTAAACCCCATTCTCTGAATCAAATTCTCAAATGCCTGAACACATTTATTGAATTACTCCCTTTTTTGGCAAAACCATAGACTACTTTCACCCACTTTCACCCATTTTACCAAACTCATTAACCCTTTTTGCAAAACTGTGAACACATTGTGCATTCTGATGTACTTCTTAATTATATTGATAACCAAACAACGCAGAAGTTGAACACAATTAGTGCACAGTTGTCTCCATTTGAACACTACCACTCAAAATTGATAACACTTCTGTCTAATGATGTGACAACCAATATAAGTCAGTTCAGATTTGACAGAGACGCAGGGGACAACAAGTGTGTGTTACAGTAGAAGTGGGGTACAAGGAAGAGGAGGGTGCAGGTAGGAGGAAGAGGATGAAAAGAAAGACAGACAGTCCCAAGAGTTGCAATACTGTAAATGATGATATTTGGGCAACAATCATTGACCATGTTCTGGTTCATGGAATGCCAATGAGAGAAGCAGGACTTCAAGGTCCAACCCAACATCAGTGGTTTCTCTGTGGCGTCAATAATCCAAAGATTCAGACTACAGAAGAGAAATAGCGTAAATGTCCATTATCATACAGTACAGTAATCACTGAACATCCACTGTTACTGCACTCTTACTACCCTTTGAGCTCAACTCTGAGAGAGTGAAAGAGCTGAGTTATCAGTATGTCCAAGTAAGTCTAAATTTAGGCACAATACAAAATTACAGTATTGGATACTTACTGTACAGTACTATCAGAGTCTGTGGCATCACAGTACAAATCATATTCAGTACAGTATTGGCCTGTCTTTCTGTTCACTTACAAAACTATTGATTTATATCTTCATATAGGCTAGAGGATATGAGTAGAGAGTGTCCTTATTCTTTATTTTCATTGGGATATTTTATTTTTCAAATTAGAATGAATACAATTCCTCCAGGAGCCATAAACCCTGCCCTGAAAACTGTGTCTTCCATTGTTTGGTGTATTGTCTTATCACTGCTCTGCAGGAGTGTAATTTTGCCTGATGTGTTCAATGATTTGAGACCATTAGTTAGTTTTGAGCAAAGTTAAAAGTGTTTTGAGGTGATTGTTCAGTTTTGCAACAAGATTGAAGGGTTTCGAGAATGTAGTTTGAGAAATGAGTTTTGTGTTCACAGTTTTGAGAAAAAGGTAAAGAGTTCTGAAAAAGGTGTTCTAGCAATTGTGAAAAACTGTAACCCTCCCACCACTCTCTTGTTCTCTCTTTGTCAGAACTTGTTCAGTTTGCTCATAATAACAATTTCAGCCTTAGGCATACTGCAACAGGGAGAGAGACCAAAATAGACTAAGACAGAGAAAGGAGGGAGAAAGCAAACAGTAGTATTGTGACTGGGCCTTTCTCATACACAGGAACCACAAATCACTCTGAGTGGTGGGTATATGGGGGCACTTCCTGTGCATTAGGTTAGTTAGTAGGTGCACTTTGGAGAGGACTGGAAGGGAGTGGCAGGATAAACAAGATGTTATCAAGGAGTGTTACAGTGTTCCACCAACAGATGGCAGTATTTAAACATGTTGGGGGTGACTGCACCAGAGAGGAGTTGCACTGAATTTTACTGTTGCCTGTATTGCCATAGAGTTCTACCAGAGATGGTTTATGAAGCTAGTAACTAGACAAGGCAAGTTTATTTATATAACCCATTTGGTACACAGAAAGGTAACCCAACTGGACAATCTTTGGTTCTACCTTGTAAGTTTCTCCTTATCATAATCACCCCTCAGTCTGTGTTTATGGGCATCTTGATCCTTGGTGAAACATGGCAAGGCAAACAGGTGAAAGTTTAATTGGTATGGTGGAGCAACTGGTAGTGTAAGGTGCTGATCACTTTGTAAACACAAACAGGACACTGATGAAGTATATAGTATCTGTACTGTAAACATTTGAAATTAGTACATGTTTGGCATAATGATGTTTATCTTTTTTATCTTTTATTGTTCATTGGTTATAAACACACATGTTAACCTGAGATGTGCCATTTCAAGAGAGTCTCTTGATAACAGCATATCATATCATTAGTTAAAGCGTGCACAAAAAGGTAAATAGAATAAAAATAATAATAAGAAGAAGCAACTGGATTTCAATAGAGGGGATGCATGATACAGTGACATCCATAGAACGGACAGCACATTATCACATGCACAGTAAACCTAAGAATTAAAAAAAGTCAGAGTGTCTGGTGTGGAGAGTGCTGGAGATTTCTCCTCTACCTGATTCATCTCCTCATGCTGATCCGTTCTGGTCCACACAGGGTGTTTTCAGGTCGGCCAGAACGGTGCCAGTGCTGGTTCCCGCCCCAATTACACTGTGAACCAAAGTGCTTACAGGTGAGCGGCCCGCGTTCACACTATTTAAGTGAACCTGTGATGCGGCATCGACAGGGGGTGTTGAATTGCCACAAGACGGCCATACGAAAGCGGATGTCACAGCAAGGAAGCTGTCACAGCAAGCACACACGTTTTCTTTGTTTGTTTTGCCGCGTATGACCCGGATGAACCTGA